>NW_024061647.1:48740-105204 GCF_016432855.1 Salvelinus namaycush | reverse complement strand
TCTTACCCCAAAACCCTCCTCTCTCCACTGCGCAGTGTGATCGAGCGGAACCTGGGTTAATCCTCTAACCACTAAACCTCCCTCTCCCACATAAGCGTGTGTTCGAGATTAACCGGGTTACCTCCTCTACCCTAACTCCTCTCTCATCTCTCACAGTGTGTTCAGAGATTAACCTGGGTTACTCCCTTACCCCTAACCCTCCTCCCTCCTCTCTCCACAGTGTTTTCAGAATGAACCTGGGTCTCTCTTCCCCCTAACCCTCCTCCCTCCTCTCTCCAGTGTTTCAGAGATTAACTGGTTACTCTTTTAAACCAATAACCCCCTCCCTCCACAGTGTGTTCAGAGATTAACCTGGGTTACTCCTCTTACCCCTAACCTCCTCCCTCCTCTCCTACACCGTGTGTTCAGAGATTAACCGGGTTACTCCTCTTACCCCTAATCCCTCCTCTCGTCCTCTCTCCCAGTGTGTTCAGAGATTAACCTGGGTTACTCCTCTTACCCCTAACCCTCCTCCTCCTCTTCCACAGTGTGTTCCAGAGATTAACCTGGGTTACTCCTTTTACCGCTAATCCTCCTCCCTCCTCTCTCCACAGTGTGTTCAGAGATTAACCTGGTTACTCCTCTTACCCCTAACCCTCCTCTCTCCACAGTGTGTTCAGATATTAACCTGGGTTACTCCTCTTACCCCTAACCCTCCTCCCTCCACAGTGTGTTCAGAGATTAACCTGGGTTACTCCTCTTACCCCTAACCCTCCTCTCTCCTCTCTCCACAGTGTGTTCAGAGATTAACCTGGGTTACTCCTCTTACCCCTAACCCTCCTCTCTCCTCCCTCCACAGTGTGTTCAGAGATTAACCTGGGTTACTCCTCTTACCCCTAACCCTCCTCCCTCCTCTCTCCACAGTGTGTTCAGAGATTAACCTGGGTTACTCCTCTTACCCCTAACCCTCCTCTCTCCACAGTGTGTTCAGATATTAACCTGGGTTACTCCTCTTACCCCTAAACCTCCTCCCTCCTCCCTCCACAGCAGCAGTGTGTTCAGAGATTAACCTGGGTTACTCCTCTTACCCATAACCCTCCTCTCTCCTCTCTCCACAGTGTGTTCAGAGATTAACCTGGGTTACTCCTCTTACCCATAACCCTCATCTCTCCTCACTCCACAGTGTGTTCAGAGATTAACCTGGGTTACTCCTCTTACCCCAAACCCTCCTCTCTCCACAGTGTGTTCAGAGATTAACCTGGGTTACTCCTCTTACCCCTAACCCTCCTCTCTCCACAGTGTGTTCAGAGATTTAGCTGGGTTACTCCTCTTACCCCTAACCCTCCTCTCTCCTCTCTCCACAGTGTGTTCAGAGATTAACCTGGGTTACTCCTCTTACCCCTAACCCTCCTCTCTCCACAGTGTGTTCAGAGATTAACCTGGGTTACTCCTCTTACCCCTAACCCTCCTCTCTCCTCTCTCCACAGTGTGTTCAGAGATTAACCTGGGTTACTCCTTTTACCCCTAATCCTCCTCCCTCCTCTCTCCACAGTGTGTTCAGAGATTAACCTGGGTTACTCCTCTTACCCCTAACCCTCCTCTCTCCTCTCTCCACAGTGTGTTCAGAGATTAACCTGGGTTACTCCTCTTACCACTAGTCCTCCTCCCTCCTCTCTCCACAGTGTGTTCAGAGATTAACCTGGGTTACTCCTCTTACCCCTAACCCTCCTCTCTCCACAGTGTGTTCAGATATTAACTTGGGTTACTCCTCTTACCCCTAAACCTCCTCCCTCCTCCCTCCACAGTGTGTTCAGAGATTAACCTGGGTTACTCCTCTTACCCCTAACCCTCCTCCCTCCACAGTGTGTTCAGAGATTAACCTGGGTTACTCCTCTTACCCCTAACCCTCCTCCCTCCACAGTGTGTTCAGAGATTAACCTGGGTTACTCCTCTTAGCCCTAACCCTCCTCTCTCCTCTCTCCACAGTGTGTTCAGAGATTAACCTGGGTTACTCCTCTTACCCCTAACCCTCCTCTCTCCTCTCTCCACAGTGTGTTCAGAGATTAACCTGGGTTACTCCTCTTACCCATAACCCTCCTCTCTCCACAGTGTGTTCAGAGATTAACCTGGGTTACTCCTCTTACCCCTAACCCTCCTCTCTCCTCTCTCCACAGTGTGTTCAGAGATTAACCTGGGTTACTCCTTTTACCCCTAATCCTCCTCCCTCCTCTCTCCACAGTGTGTTCAGAGATTAACCTGGGTTACTCCTCTTACCCCTAACCCTCCTCTCTCCTCTCTCCACAGTGTGTTCAGAGATTAACCTGGGTTAATCCTCTTACCCCTAATCCTCCTCCCTCCTCTCTCCACAGTGTGTTCAGAGATTAACCTGGGTTACTCCTCTTACCCCTAACCCTCCTCCCTCCACAGTGTGTTCAGAGATTAACCTGGGTTACTCCTCTTACCCCTAACCCTCCTCTCTCCTCCCTCCACAGTGTGTTCAGAGATTAACCTGGGTTACTCCTCTTACCCCTAACCCTCCTCTCTCCTCTCTCCACAGTGTGTTCAGAGATTAACCTGGGTTACTCCTCTTACCCCTAACCCTCCTCCCTCCTCCCTCCACAGTGTGTTCAGAGATTAACCTGGGTTACTCCTCTTACCCCTAACCCTCCTCTCTCCACAGTGTGTTCAGATATTAACCTGGGTTACTCCTCTTACCCCTAACCCTCCTCTCTCCACAGTGTGTTCAGAGATTAACCTGGGTTACTCCTCTTACCCATAACCCTCCTCTCTCCTCTCTCCACAGTGTGTTCAGAGATTAACCTGGGTTACTCCTCTTACCCATAACCCTCCTCTCTCCTCTCTCCACAGTGTGTTCAGAGATTAACCTGGGTTACTCCTCTTACCCCAAACCCTCCTCTCTCCACAGTGTGTTCAGAGATTAACCTGGGTTACTCCTTTTACCCCTAACCCTCCTCTCTCCACAGTGTGTTCAGAGATTAACCTGGGTTACTCCTCTTACCCCTAACCCTCCTCTCTCCACAGTGTGTTCAGAGATTAACCTGGGTTACTCCTTTTACCCCTAATCCTCCTCCCTCCTCTCTCCACAGTGTGTTCAGAGATTAACCTGGGTTACTCCTCTTACCCCTAACCCTCCTCTCTCCTCTCTCCACAGTGTGTTCAGAGATTAACCTGGGTTACTCCTCTTACCCCTAATCCTCCTCCCTCCTCTCTCCACAGTGTGTTCAGAGATTAACCTGGGTTACTCCTCTTACCCCTAACCCTCCTCTCTCCTCTCTCCACAGTGTGTTCAGAGATTAACCTGGGTTACTCCTCTTACCCCTAATCCTCCTCCCTCCTCTCTCCACAGTGTGTTCAGAGATTAACCTGGGTTACTCCTCTTACCCCTAACCCTCCTCTCTCCACAGTGTGTTCAGATATTAACCTGGGTTACTCCTCTTACCCCTAACCCTCCTCTCTCCACAGTGTGTTCAGAGATTAACCTGGGTTACTCCTCTTACCCCTAACCCTCCTCTCTCCTCTCTCCACAGTGTGTTCAGAGATTAACCTGGGTTACTCCTCTTACCCCTAACCCTCCTCTCTCCACAGTGTGTTCAGAGATTAACCTGGGTTACTCCTCTAACCCCTAACCCTCCTCTCTCCTCTCTCCACAGTGTGTTCAGAGATTAACCTGGGTTACTCCTCTTACCCCTAACCCTCCTCCCTCCTCTCTCCACAGTGTGTTCAGAGATTAACCTGGGTTACTCCTCTTACCCATAACCCTCCTCCCTCCTCTCTCCACAGTGTGTTCAGAGATTAACCTGGGTTACTCCTCTTACCTCTAACCCTCCTCTCTCCTCTCTCCACGGTGTGTTCAGAGATTAACCTGGGTTACTCCTCTTACCCCTAACCCTCCTCTCTCCACGGTGTGTTCAGAGATTAACCTGGGTTACTCCTCTTACCCCTAACCCTCCTCCCTCCACAGTGTGTTCAGAGATTAACCTGGGTTACTCCTCTTACCCATAACCCTCCTCTCTCCTCTCTCCACAGTGTGTTCAGAGATTAACCTGGGTTACTCCTCTTACCCCCAACCCTCCTCTCTCCTCTCTTCACAGCAGCAGTGTGTTCAGAGATTAACCTGGGTTACTGCAACGACCTGGACTACTCCAGGTGAGTCTTCAGTTTACACTCCCTTACTATAGAGAGTGCATCCCAAATGCCACACTATTCCCTATATAGTGTACTACTTTAGACCAGGGCCCTATGAAACCCTATTCCCTATATAGTGCACTACTTTAGACCAGAGCCCTATGGCACCCTATTCCCTATATAGTGCACTACTTTAGACCAGGGCCCTATGAAACACACTATTCCCTAATAGTGCACTACTTTAGACCAGGGCCCTATGAAACACACTATTCCCTAATAGTGCACTACTTTAGACCAGGGCCCTATGCCACACTATTCCCTATATAGTGCACTACTTTAGACCAGGACCCTATGCCACACTATTCCCTTTATAGTGCACTACTTTAGACCAGGGCCCTATGCCACACTATTCCCTATATAGTGCACTACTTTTGACCAGGACCCATAGGGGGTTCCCTCCCTTACCCTAGGGTGAAGATATTTCCCACATGGAAATGGAAGAGAATCACTTTGTTTGAGAAAAAACATTACCAATATGTTCTCATCTACTTGACTGATTGATTCTCTGACTGATCGACAGACCGATTCACAGATTGATTGACTGACTGACTAATTGATCAAATAATTGATTGATTGATTGACCTACTGACAGATCGATAGATCAACCAATTGGTCAATTGCTCATCTCCTCTCTCCCCAGGACCATCTTCCCTAACATCCTAGGTCAGCAGTCTCGTCATGAGGTGGAGTCTGGAGCTGAGTACCTCCTCCTCTCTGTGATCCACGGTCTCCTCAACGGGGAGTGTTCCCCAGACATCCGTCTGTTGGGGTGCTCCGTCCTCGCCCCGCCCTGCCAAGACCTACCCAGGCCCGCACCAGTCAAGGTGTGTCCCAGCTAGCACATTTAGTTCCAGCCCCGCACCAGTCAAGGTGTGTCCCAGCTAGCACATTTAGTTCCATCCCAGCACCCGTCAAGGTGTGTCCCAGCTATCACATTTAGTTCCAGCCCCACACCAGTCAAGGTGTGTCCCAGCTAGCACATTTAGTTCCAGCCCCACACCAGTCAAGGTGTGTCCCAGCTATCACATTTAGTTCCATCCCAGCACCCGTCAAGGTGTGTCCCAGCTATCACATTTAGTTCCAGCCCGCACCCATCAAGGTGTGTCCCAGTTAGCACATTTAGTTCCATCCCAGCACCCGTCAAGGTGTGTCCCAGCTAGCACATTTAGTTCCAGCCCCGCACCAGTCAAGGTGTGTCCCAGCTATCACATTTAGTTCCAGCCCGCACCAGTCAAGGTGTGTCCCAGCTAGCACATTTAGTTCCAGCCCCGCACCAGTCAAGGTGTGTCCCAGCTAGCACATTTAGTTCCAGCCCCGCACCAGTCAAGGTGTGTCCCAGCTATCACATTTAGTTCCAGCCCGCACCAGTCAAGGTGTGTCCCAGCTAGCACATTTAGTTCCAGCCCCGCACCAGTCAAGGTGTGTCCCAGCTAGCACATTTAGTTCCATCCCAGCACCAGTCAAGGTGTGTCCCAGCTAGCACATTTAGTTCCAGCCCCGCACCAGTCAAGGTGTGTCCCAGCTAGCACATTTAGTTCCAGCCCGCACCAGTCAAGGTGTGTCCCAGCTATCACATTTAGTTCCAGCCCACACCAGTCAAGGTGTGTCCCAGCTAGCACATCTAGTTCCAGCCCCGCACCAGTCAAGGTGTGTCCCAGCTAGCACATTTAGTTCCAGCCCCGCACCAGTCAAGGTGTGTCCCAGCTAGCACATTTAGTTCCAGCCCCGCACCAGTCAAGGTGTGTCCCAGCTAGCACATTTAGTTCCAGCCCCACACCAGTCAAGGTGTGTCCCAGCTATCACATTTAGTTCCAGCCCGCACCCATCAAGGTGTGTCCCAGTTAGCACATTTAGTTCCAGCCCCACACCAGTCAAGGTGTGTCCCAGCTAGCACATTTAGTTCCAGCCCCGCACCAGTCAAGGTGTGTCCCAGCTATCACATTTAGTTCCATCCCAGCACCCATCAAGGTGTGTCCCAGTTAGCACATTTAGTTCCAGCCCCGCACCAGTCAAGGTGTGTCCCAGTTAGCACATTTAGTTCCATCCCAGCACCCGTCAAGGTGTGTCCCAGCTAGCACATTTAGTTCCATCCCAGCACCCGTCAAGGTGTGTCCCAGCTAGCACATTTAGTTCCAGCCCCACACCAGTCAAGGTGTGTCCCAGCTATCACATTTAGTTCCAGCCCCACACCAGTCAAGGTGTGTTCCAGCTAGCACATTTAGTTCCAGCCCGCACCAGTCAAGGTGTGTCCCAGCTAGCACATTTAGTTCCAGCCCCGCACCAGTCAAGGTGTGTGTGCTGGAGGGGTTGGATACAGGATGGGTGTCCATCTCATATTGATTAATATAGTATTCTTCTTCTCCTCATATTCCCCCTTCTTCTTCTTCTTCCCCCTTCTTCTTCTTCTTCTAAAGTCGTGCCGCAGTGCATGTGAGGCGGTGAGGAAGGGGTGTGGCCACGCGTTCGAGGGCATCGACATGGCGTGGCCTTACTTCCTAGACTGTGACCGATTCTTCGCCAGCGAACAGGAAGGCTGTCACGACCCGTTGGCCCCGTTAAGAGGTAGCCCTACCGGAATTGTACATGTAAAAAAAAAAAAAAAATGTTGAATATACAATAATTACGCAATAAGAGATTTTACTGTACTGTAACACAAATTGAATCTTAAAAACCTCTTTGGGATGTCCCACCTGTCCAACATCCGGTGAAATTGCAGAGCGCAAAATTCAAAATACAAAATTCGTAATATTAAACATTCATGAAAATACAAGTGTCTTACATCGTTTAAAAGCTTAACCTCTTGTTTATCCAGCCGCTTTGTCAGATTTCAAAAAGGCTTTACGGCGAAAGCCTACTATGCAATTATCTGAGGACAGCGCCCCGCGTACAAAAGCATTACAAACATTTTCCAAACAAGCAGAGGCATCACGAAAGTCAAAAATAGCGATAAAATAAATTACTTACCTTTGAAGATCTTCCTCTTTTTGCAATCACAAGGGTCCCAGCTACATAACAAACGGTCCTTTTGTTCGATAAAGTCCTTTATATCCCAAAAAAGTCAGTTTAGTTGGCGCGCTTGACTTAGTAATCCACCGGTTTCCCTCGTTCAAAATGCATACAAATGAATCCCGAAACTTCGTCCAAACAAGTCAAACAAAGTTTCTAATAAATCCTCAGGTCCCCTAATACGTAAATAAATGATACAATTTAAGACAGAGAATAGTATGTTCATTACCGGAGATAAATAACGAAGTGCGCACCCTCACCGGCGTGCGCCACAACACTACAGCCAAAATGGGAGCCACCTAGAAAAACTACAAATTCTAGCTAATTTTTCAAAAAACAAGCCCGAATCTCTTTCTAAAGACTGTTGACATCTACTGGAAGCCCTAGGAACTGCAATGTGGGAGGTATTCCATTGATTTTCCCATAGACAGGCATTTTAAATGGTGTCATCTCCCCCCCAAAAAAATTCTGGATGGATTCTCCTCAGGTTTTCGCCTGCTATATCAGCTCTGTTATACTCACAGATATTATTTTGACAGTTTCTGAAACTTTAGAGTGTTATATCCAATACTACCAATTATATGCATATCCTAGCTTCTGGGCCTGAATAACAGGCAGTTTACTAATGGTACCTCATTCATCCAAACTTCTGAATACTGACCCCGATCCCTAAGAAGTTTTAACATGCATTCTACCCTGTCTTACAAAATAAGAGTTTTTACTGTACTGTAACACAAATAGAATTTTAACATGTTAAACATACATTCTACCTTGTCTTAGCATTCACAAATACCTAAAAAGCTGGTTAGGACGGAGTGCATTTTTAGTTCCTAAATACATTACAAATGTATTTGAAAGAGCTTATCAAGTAATTTAACATGACATGGATGAAACATCAGAATAATCGTAATGTGTGTCCGCCCCTTTTAAAAAATGTTTTAGCCTAAAATGACCTACCCAAATCTAACTGCCTGCAACTCAGGCCTGAAGCAAGGATATGCATATTCTTGGTATCATTTGAAAGGAAACACTTTCAAGTTTGTGGGAATGTGAAAAGAATGTAGGAGAATACAACACAATAGATCTGGTAAAAGACAATACAAAGAAAAAAACAACTGTTCTTCTGTACCATCATCTTTGAAATGCAAGAGAAAGGCCATAGTGTATTAGTCCAGCCCAGCTGCAATTTAGATTTTGGCCACTAGATGGCAGAAGTGTATGTGCAAAGTTTTAGACTGATCCAATGAACATTGCATTTCTGTTCAAGATGTTGTACCTAATTTGTTTATTAATAACTTTTCATGTTCAAAACTGTGCACTCTCCTCAAACAATAGCATGGTATTATTTCACTGTAATAGCTACTGTAAATTGGACAGTGCAGATAGATTAACAAGGATTTAAGCTTTCTGCCAAGATCAGATATGTCTATGTCCTGGGAAATGTACTTGTTACTAATCGCATTAGCCTATGTTAGCTCAACCCTCCCGTGGATGGGACACCGATCCCGATGGGGGTGTTTCAGAAAACCAACTATGATCAATTCAGCTAATCTCCCACGCCCTCCTCCTTCGCCCTCTCCCTCTCAGCCAGACAGGAAGTGGCTTTCTCCAACCTGTCTCCAGACGAACCCTCCACCATCATTCAGTTCACGTACCACTCCAACGCCCAGATGTACAACGTTCTGAAGAGGACTGCTGCCAAGTGCTCTCACATCTCCCGCACCTACAGGTACTGGCTGTGTTCACATCTCCCGCACCTACAGGTACTGGCTGAGTTCACATCTCCCACACCTACAGGTACTGGCTGTGTTCACATCTCCCACACCTACAGGTACTGGCTGTGTTCACATCTCCCGCACCTACAGGTACTGGCTGAGTTCACATCTCCCGCACCTACAGGTACTGGCTGTGTTCACATCTCCCGCACCTACAGGTACTGGCTGTGTTCACATCTCCCACACCTACAGGTACTGGCTGTGTTCACATCTCCCACACCTACAGGTACTGGCTGAGTTCACATCTCCCGCACCTACAGGTACTGGCTGTGTTCACATCTCCCACACCTACAGGTACTGGCTGAGTTCACATCTCCCGCACCTACAGGTACTGGCTGTGTTCACATCTCCCACACCTACAGGTACTGGCTGAGTTCACATCTCCCGCACCTACAGGTACTGGCTGAGTTCACATCTCCCACACCTACAGGTACTGGCTGAGTTCACATCTCCCGCACCTACAGGTACTGGCTGAGTTCACATCTCCCACACCTACAGGTACTGGCTGAGTTCACATCTCCCACACCTACAGGTACTGGCTGTGTTCACATCTCCCACACCTACAGGTACTGGCTGAGTTCACATCTCCCGCACCTACAGGTACTGGCTGTGTTCACATCTCCTGCACCTACAGGTACTGGCTGTGTTCACATCTCCCACACCTACAGGTACTGGCTGTGTTCACATCTCCTGCACCTACAGGTACTGGCTGAGTTCACATCTCCCGCACCTACAGGTACTGGCTGTGTTCACATCTCCCGCACCTACAGGTACTGGCTGAGTTCACATCTCCCACACCTACAGGTACTGGCTGTGTTCACATCTCCCACACCTACAGGTACTGGCTGTGTTCACATCTCCCGCACCTACAGGTACTGGCTGTGTTCACATCTCCCGCACCTACAGGTACTGGCTGTGTTCACATCTCCCACACCTACAGGTACTGGCTGTGTTCACATCTCCCGCACCTACAGGTACTGGCTGTGTTCACATCTCCTGCACCTACAGGTACTGGCTGTGTTCACATCTCCCACACCTACAGGTACTGGCTGTGTTCACATCTCCCACACCTACAGGTACTGGCTGTGTTCACATCTCCCGCACCTACAGGTACTGGCTGTGTTCTGCGGCTGTTTACTTTGACAGGAAATATCCCCTCAGGGATGAATAAACTACTGCTCTGTGTATCTATATCTACAGTATCGGACGCAGCACAGAGGGGAAAGACCTCCTGGCCATAGAGTTCACAGACAACCCCGGAGGGCACGAACTATGTGAGTGTGTAATGATTTCTGGGGTTTGAAATGCACAGCAATGAGGCAAGTCAGCTAGGGAGCCCATTGGTACAGGGCTAGTTGAGTATCTCCTGTGTCTTAACCTGTCTAGGATGAGTGTGCCGCTAGCGGCACTCCCCCCCCCCCCCACTGAAAAACCAGTGCCGCGAAATTCAAAAAAAATATTTTTTTTAAATATTTAACTTTCACACATTAAAGTCCAATACAGCTAATGAAAGACACAGATCTTGTGAATCCAGTCAACATGTCCGATTTTTAAAATGTTTTACAGGGAAGACACAATATGTAAAGATGTACATCTATTACCTAAAAACACATTAGCATAATCCACCATCTTTTATTTGTCCACCAACACCAGTAGCCATCACCAATTCGGCTAAACTAAGATATTTATAGCCCCTAACCAACAAAAAAACTCATTAGATGACAGTCTGATAACATATTTATGGTATGGGATAGGTTTTGTTAGAAAAAAGTGCATATTTCAGGTAGATGGCATAGGTTACAATTGCACCCACCGTCACAAATGGAATAGAAAAACTACTTAGAGCAACGTGTTTACCTACTTACTAATCATCAAACATTTCGTAAAAATACACAGCATACACGAATCGAAAGACACAGATCCTGTGAATACAGACAATATTTCAGATTTTCTAAGTGTCTTACAGCGAAAACACAATAAATCGTTATATTAGCATAGCACATACCACATAGCAGCCCAGCATTGATTCTAGCCAAAGTGAGCGATAAAAGTCAACATCGCCAAAAGATATTAATTTTTTCACTAACCTTCTCAGAATTCTTCCGATGACACTCCTGTAACATCACATTACAACATGCATATACAGTTTGATCGCAAATGTTTATATTTAGCCACCAAAATCATGGTTAGACAATGTGAAATGTAGCTCAGCTGGTCAGAAAATGTCCTTGCGCCACTTAGACAGTGATCTACTCTTATACATAAATACTCATAAACGTGACTAAAAAATATAGGGTGGACAGGGATTGATAGACAATTTAATTCTTAATACAATTGCGTTATTACATTTTTTAATTTATCCTTACTTTTCAATACAGTTTGCGCCAAGCGAAGCTACGTCAAAAAACATGGCGTCCTAAGCCACTAAAATGTTTCGACAGAAACACGATTTATCATAATAAAAATGTCCTACCTTGAGCTGTTCTTCCATCAGTATCTTGGGCAAAGGATCCTTTCTTGGGAGAAATCGTCTTTTGGTGGAAAGCTGTCCTCTTGCCATGTGGAAATGCCAACTGCGTTCGGGATGAACTGAAAAGCGTGCCCAACTATTCACATCGTTGCAAAAATAAATGTCCCAAAATCGCACTAAACGGATATAAATTGCTATAAAACGCTTTAAATTAACTACCTTATGATGTTTTTAACTCCCATAACGAGTAGAAACATGACCCGAGTAATATTACCCCCTTCACTAATGCTTGGAAAAGGTGCGGGCCGGTGTCCTCTAGGCGCATGACGCAGCTCCAAAAGAATGACTAGCTTCAGGGTTTTTTCATTTGTAGGGCCTGTGAACGCGCAATCGACCCCATTGGAATCGTCATCACGTAAAGGCATCCAGGGGAAGACGTAAGAAGTGTCCGTATAGTCATAGCAAAATCAGTGCCCTTTTAACTGACTTCAGAACAGTGGCCAACATTTCTGAAATCTGAATCCATGTCAGGGAAATTGCTGTAGAATGGGCTCTGTTCCACTTAGAGACAAAATTTCAACTCCTATAGAAACTATAGACTGTTTTCTATCCAATAATAATAATAATATGCATATTGTACGATCAAGGATTTTGTGGGAAGCCGTTTAAAAAAAGTACCCAATTAGCATAAATAGCCTAAACAGCGCCCTCATCCCCAACAGGTTTTAAAGCCTATTGGTACAGGGCAAGTTGAGGATCTCCTGTGTCTTAAAGCCTATTGGTACAGGGCAAGTTGAGGATCTCCTGTGTCTTAAAGCCTATTGGTACAGGGCAAGTTGAGGATCTCCTGTGTCTTAAAGCCTATTGGTACAGGGCAAGTTGAGGATCTCCTGTGTCTTAAAGCCTATTGGTACAGGGCTAGTTGAGTATCCCCTGTGTCTTAAAGCCTATTGGTACAGGGCTAGTTGAGTATCTTCTGTGTCTTAAAGCCTATTGGTACAGGGCTAGTTGAGGATCTCCTGTGTCTTAAAGCCTATTGGTACAGGGCTAGTTGAGGATCTCCTGTATCTTAAAGCCTATTGGTACAGGGCTAGTTGAGTATCCCCTGTGTCTTAAAGCCTATTGGTACAGGGCTAGTTGAGGATCTCCTGTGTCTTAAAGCCTATTGGTACAGGGCAAGTTGAGTATCTCCTGTGTCTTAAAGCCTATTGGTACAGGGCAAGTTGAGGATCTCCTGTGTCTTAAAGCCTATTGGTACAGGGCAAGTTGAGGATCTCCTGTGTCTTAAAGCCTATTGGTACAGGGCAAGTTGAGGATCTCCTGTGTCTTAAAGTCTTCTAACATGAACTTTAACAGGTTTTGTCTTGAGCAATTCCTTTCCTGTGTCTCTCACCCCTCCCCTCCTCCCCCGTCTCTCCCCCTCCTCAGTGGAACCGGAGATCAAGTTGGTTGGCAACATGCATGGCAACGAGGTCCTGGGTCGTCAGTTGCTGCTCTACCTGGCCCAGTACCTGTGTTCCGAGTATCTCCTTGGCAACCAGCGTATCCAGACGCTCGTAAACACCACACGCATCCACATCCTGGCGTCCATGAACCCCGACGGTTACGAGCTGGCGGCCGCCGAGGTAGAGGATAGCAACGACCCGGAACAACAACCACACTACAACCAGGAAGTAAATCACAAATAAATAAAAAAACGTCGAAGCCGGGTCCGACCAACCGCCGCGTAGAGATAGAAAGAGGCCACGCCTCCTATCTTCTCCATTATAGAGTCTGTGACAGCACTCTCTTTCTAAGCCTGCCCCTTTTCCAACTGCCTATCATCTACCTGAGCTCTCCTATTGGTTCAGCCCCTCCCACTACCAGAGAGACAAAGTGATAGTGTCCTTAACCAATCAGCAAGAGTAGTCGGTTAGACTGTTGTCATGGAAACGCAGTGCCATTTTTTTGTAACTGTGTTTAAGGTCGAAGAAATAACACCTAGAAATCTCAAAACGTTTTTCTTAAAATAAAAAATAATATATATATTTTTAATAGATAAAACGTCTAGTTGTTTTCCCCAACAGCTGGCAGTGGGAAGCTCTATTCTCTTCATCATCATGTTTTCAAACTACCGAGGGATTTCTGGGCTATCTTCTTCACAGAAACAGCATGTCATGTCCTGTCCAACTACTGGCAGGACTCCCGAGTGGCTAAGGCATTGCACCTCAGTGCTAGAGGTGTCACTACAGACACCCTGGTTTGAATCCAGGCTGTATCACAACCGGCCGTGGTTGGGAGTCCCATAGGGCGGCGCACAATTGGCCCAGCGTCGTCCGGGTTTGGACGGTGTAGGCCGACATTTTAAATAAGAATTTGTTCTTAACTGACTTGTCTAGTTAAATAAAGGTTTTAATAAAAAAAATGTTTACTGGACAGCATGTTCTCTCCAGACGGATTACATAGTCTGTCCCTAAGTTACTCCCTGTATAGGGAACGATCATGTGACTTGACTGGGAAAATCTCTGGGCCCTCTTCCGGGTCACATGGTCAACGAAACACTCCTGACGTCTTATATTCATCCTATCCAATCACATTCTTCTAATCGACGTGACTTCCATTTCTTCCATTACCCATGATGCTTCACTCTTCACTCCTCCCCGGCATGCTCCTGCAGGGTCGTGGGGTGTTGAACCATGTCTAGGGTCACGACCTTTACCCTCTGTGTGTGTTTCTACTTCTGTGTGTTTGCGTAGGGTCACGAGCTCAACGGTTGGACGGTGGGTCGCACCAACGCTCAGAACCTAGACTTGAACCGGAACTTTCCTGACCTTACGTCTATTCTCTACCGGAATCGCAGGATCAAACGGTTCCGCACCGACCACATCCCCATCCCAGACTCTTACTGGTTTGGTAAGGTATGTATCAACATCTCGCTACATTGGTGTCGGTAGTGGGATGGCGCCAGTGAGGCCATCGGAGAGGTGTGCACACATGAGTGATATAACTAGCTTCTCTATAGCAAGTCCCTCAGGTGTAGGTACCTCTCCGATGGTATTGGAACTTAGCTTTCTGTTGATGTGGGAAAGTATAGGACATTCCTACTGTTTTGATAAGGTAAAGGACATTCCTACTGTTTTGGTAAGGTATAGGACATTCCTACTGTTTTGGTAATGTACAGGACATTCCTACTGTTTTGGTAAGGTACAGGGCATTCCTACTGTTTTGGTAAGGTACAGGGCATTCCTACTGTTTTGGTAAGGTACAGGACATTCCTACTGTTTTGGTAAGGTACAGGACATTCCTACTGTTTTGGTAAGGTACAGGACATTCCTACTGTTTGGTAAGGTACAGGACATTCCTACTGTTTTGGTAAGGTATAGGACATTCCTACTGTTTTGGTAAGGTACAGGACATTCATACTGTTTTGGTAAGGTACAGGACATTCCTACTGTTGTGGTAAGGTACAGGGCATTCCTACTGTTGTGGTAAGGTACAGGACATTCCTACTGTTTTGGTAAGGTATAAGACATTCCTACTGTTTGGTAAGGTATAGGACATTCCTACTGTTTTGGTAAGGTACAGGACATTCCTACTGTTGTGGTAAGGTACAGGACATTCCTACTGTTTTGGTAAGGTATAGGACATTCCTACTGTTTTGGTAAGGTATAGGACATTCCTACTGTTTTGGTAAGGTATAGGACATTCCTACTGCTTTGGTAAGGTACAGGACATTCCTACTGTTTTGGTAAGGTATAGGACATTCCTACTGTTTTGGTAAGGTATAGGACATTCCTACTGTTTTGGTAATGTACAGGACATTCCTACTGTTTTGGTAATGTACAGGACATTCCTACTGTTTTGGTAAGGTACAGGACATTCCTACTGTTTTGGTAAGGTATAGGACATTCCTACTGTTTTGGTAAGGTATAGGACATTCCTACTGCTTTGGTAAGGTATAGGACATTCCTACTGTTTTGATAAGGTATAGGACATTCCTACTGTTTTGATAAGGTATAGGACATCCCTACTGTTTTGATAAGGTACAGGACATTCCTACTGTTTTGATAAGGTATAGGACATTCCTACTGTTTTGATAAGGTACAGGACATTCCTACTGTTTTGATAAGGTATAGGACATTCCTACTGTTTTGATAAGGTACAGGACATTCCTACTGTTTTGGTAAGGTATAGGACATTCCTACTGTTTTGGTAAGGTACAGGACATTCCTACTGTTGTGGTAAGGTATAGGACATCCCTACTGTTTTGATAAGGTACAGGACATTCCTACTGTTTTGATAAGGTACAGGACATTCCTACTGTTTTGGTAAGGTATAGGACATTCCTACTGTTTTGGTAAGGTACAGGACATTCCTACTGTTTTGATAAGGTATAGGACATCCCTACTGTTTTGATAAGGTACAGGACATTCCTACTGTTTTGATAAGGTATAGGACATTCCTACTGTTTTGATAAGGTACAGGACATTCCTACTGTTTTGATAAGGTATAGGACATTCCTACTGTTTTGATAAGGTACAGGACATTCCTACTGTTTTGATAAGGTATAGGACATTCCTACTGTTTTGATAAGGTACAGGACATTCCTACTGTTTTGGTAAGGTATAGGACATTCCTACTGTTTTGGTAAGGTACAGGACATTCCTACTGTTGTGGTAAGGTACAGGACATTCCTACTGTTTTGGTAAGGTATAGGACATTCCTACTGTTTTGGTAAGGTATAGGACATTCCTACTGTTTTGGTAAGGTATAGGACATTCCTACTGCTTTGGTAAGGTACAGGACATTCCTACTGTTTTGGTAAGGTATAGGACATTCCTACTGTTTTGGTAAGGTATAGGACATTCCTACTGTTTTGGTAAGGTACAGGACATTCCTACTGTTTTGGTAATGTACAGGACATTCTTACTGTTTTGGTAATGTACAGGACATTCCTACTGTTTTGGTAAGGTATAGGACATTCCTACTGTTTTGGTAAGGTACAGGACATTCCTACTGTTTTGGTAAGGTATAGGACATTCCTACTGTTTTGGTAAGGTATAGGACATTCCTACTGCTTTGGTAAGGTATAGGACATTCCTACTGTTTTGATAAGGTATAGGACATTCCTACTGTTTTGATAAGGTATAGGACATCCCTACTGTTTTGATAAGGTACAGGACATTCCTACTGTTTTGATAAGGTATAGGACATTCCTACTGTTTTGATAAGGTACAGGACATTCCTACTGTTTTGATAAGGTATAGGACATTCCTACTGTTTTGGTAATGTACAGGACATTCCTACTGTTTTGGTAAGGTACAGGACATTCCTACTGTTTTGGTAAGGTATAGGACATTCCTACTGTTTTGGTAAGGTACAGGACATTCCTACTGTTTTGGTAATGTACAGGGCATTCCTACTGTTTTGGTAATGTACAGGACATTCCTACTGTTTTGGTAAGGTACAGGACATTCCTACTGTTTTGGTAAGGTATAGGACATTCCTACTGTTTTGGTAAGGTATAGGACATTCCTACTGCTTTGGTAAGGTATAGGACATTCCTACTGTTTTGATAAGGTATAGGACATTCCTACTGTTTTGATAAGGTATAGGACATCCCTACTGTTTTGATAAGGTACAGGACATTCCTACTGTTTTGATAAGGTATAGGACATTCCTACTGTTTTGATAAGGTACAGGACATTCCTACTGTTTTGATAAGGTATAGGACATTCCTACTGTTTTGATAAGGTACAGGACATTCCTACTGTTTTGGTAAGGTATAGGACATTCCTACTGTTGTGGTAAGGTACAGGACATTCCTACTGTTTTGGTAAGGTACAGGACATTCCTACTGTTTTGGTAATGTACAGGACATTCCTACTGTTTTGGTAAGGTACAGGACATTCCTACTGTTTTGGTAAGGTATAGGACATTCCTACTGTTTTGGTAAGGTACAGGACATTCCTACTGTTTTGGTAAGGTACAGGACATTCCTACTGTTGTGGTAAGGTACAGGACATTCCTACTGTTTTGGTAATGTACAGGACATTCCTACTGTTTTGGTAAGGTATAGGACATTCCTACTGTTTTGGTAAGGTACAGGACATTCCTACTGTTTTGGTAAGGTATATGACATCCCTACTGTTTTGGTAAGGTACAGGACATTCCTACTGTTTTGGTAAGGTACAGGACATTCCTACTGTTTTGGTGATGTACAGGACATTCCTACTGTTTTGGTAAGGTACAGGACATTCCTACTGTTTTGGTAAGGTACAGGACATTCCTACTGTTTTGGTAAGGTACAGGACATTCCTACTGTTTTGGTAAGGTATAGGACATTCCTACTGTTTTGGTAAGGTACAGGATATTCCTACTGTTTTGGTAAGGTATAGGACATTCCTACTGTTTTGGTAAGGTATAGGACATTCCTACTGTTTTGGTAAGGTACAGGACATTCCTACTGTTTTGGTAAGGTATAGGACATTCCTACTGTTTTGGTAAGGTATAGGACATTCCTACTGTTTTGGTAAGGTACAGGACATTCCTACTGTTTTGGTAAGGTACAGGACATTCCTACTGTTTTGGTAAGGTACAGGACATTCCTACTGTTTTGGTAAGGTATAGGACATTCCTACTGTTTTGGTAAGGTACAGGACATTCCTACTGTTTTGGTAAGGTACAGGACATTCCTACTGTTTTGGTAAGGTATAGGACATTCCTACTGTTTTGGTAAGGTACAGGACATTCCTACTGTTTTGGTAAGGTACAGGACATTCCTACTGTTTTGGTGATGTACAGGACATTCCTACTGTTTTGGTGATGTACAGGACATTCCTACTGTTTTGGTAAGGTACAGGACATTCCTACTGTTTTGGTAAGGTACAGGACATTCCTACTGTTTTGGTAAGGTACAGGACATTCCTACTGTTTTGGTAAGGTATAGGACATTCCTACTGTTTTGGTAAGGTATAGGACATTCCTACTGTTTTGGTAAGGTACAGGACATTCCTACTGTTTTGGTAAGGTACAGGACATTCCTACTGTTTTGGTAAGGCACAGGACATTCCTACTGTTGTGGTAAGGTACAGGACATTCCTACTGTTTTGGTAAGGTATGTACTAGGGGTGTCCAGAGTATTTATACAAAGCCAGTTTTGTAAGGGATATGTGTAATTTTCCTGATCTGATTAATGATGTAAGTAATTTGGTCTTGATCTGTGATGGGGAAAACACTCATCTCTCTCTTGTCACTTAGACAGTGTGAGGTGATGATCCTCTGAATAACTGTTGTCTGCTGTCTATGAAGAAATAGACAGTTGATCCTGCTGCTTGAACAGGGCAAAACTCTCCTTTCCTCTCCTCTCTCATCTTCTCCTCTTTCCTTTCCTCTCTCCTTTCCTCTCTCAGGTAGCTTCAGAGACCTATGCAGTGATGAAGTGGATCAGGTCTGTGCCATTTGTCCAGTCTGCTAGCCTCCATGGTGGAGAGCTGGTGATCTCTTATCCCTTTGACTTCTCCAGACACCTCCATGAAGAGAGGATGTTCTCCCCTACACCTGATGAACAGGTACCCTGTCCTGTCCTACACCTGACCAACAGGTATCCTGCCCTGTCCTACACCTGATGAACAGGTACCCTGTTCTGTCCTACACCTGACCAACAGGTACCCTGTCCTGTCCTACACCTGACCAACAGGTACCCTGTCCTGTCCTACACCTGACCAACAGGTACCCTGTCCTGTAATACACCTGACCAACAGGTACCCTGTCCTGTCCTACACCTGACCAACAGGTACCCTGTCCTGTCCTACACCTGACCAACAGGTACCCTGTCCTGTCCTACACCTGACCAACAGGTACCCTGTCCTGTCCTACACCTGACCAACAGGTACCCTGTCCTGTAATACACCTGACCAACAGGTACCCTGTCCTGTACTACACCTGACCAACAGGTACCCTGTCCTGTCCTACACCTGACCAACAGGTACCCTGTCCTGTCCTACACCTGACCAACAGGTACCCTGTCCTGTCCTACACCTGACCAACAGGTACCCTGTCCTGTCCTACACCTGACCAACAGGTACCCTGTCCTGTCCTACACCTGACCAACAGGTACCCTGTCCTGTCCTACACCTGACCAACAGGTACCCTGTCCTACACCTGACCAACAGGTACCCTGTCCTGTCCTACACCTGACCAACAGGTACCCTGTCCTACACCTGACCAACAGGTACCCTGTCCTGTCCTACACCTGACCAACAGGTACCCTGTCCTGTACTACACCTGACCAACAGGTACCCTGTCCTGTCCTACACCTGACCAACAGGTACCCTGTCCTGTCCTACACCTGACCAACAGGTACCCTGTCCTGTACTACACCTGACCAACAGGTACCCTGTCCTGTCCTACACCTGACCAACAGGTACCCTGTCCTACACCTGACCAACAGGTACCCTGTCCTGTCCTACACCTGACCAACAGGTACCCTGTCCTACACCTGACCAACAGGTACCCTGTCCTGTCCTACACCTGACCAACAGGTACCCTGTCCTGTACTACACCTGATGAACAGGTACCCTGTCCAGTCCTACACCTGACCAACAGGTACCCTGTCCTGTCCTACACCTGACCAACAGGTACCCTGTCCTGTAATACACCTGACCAACAGGTACCCTGTCCTGTCCTACACCTGACCAACAGGTACCCTGTCCTGTCCTACACCTGACCAACAGGTACCCTGTCCTGTCCTACACCTGACCAACAGGTACCCTGTCCTGTCCTACACCTGACCAACAGGTACCCTGTCCTACACCTGACCAACAGGTACCCTGTCCTACACCTGACCAACAGGTGCCCTGTCCTACACCTGACCAACAGGTGCCCTGTCCTACACCTGACCAACAGGTGCCCTGTCCTACACCTGACCAACAGGTGCCCTGTCCTACACCTGACCAACAGGTACCCTGTCCTGTACTACACCTGACCAACAGGTGCCCTGTCCTACACCTGACCAACAGGTGCCCTGTCCTACACCTGACCAACAGGTACCCTGTCCTGTCCTACACCTGACCAACAGGTACCCTGTCCTGTCCTAAACCTGACCAACAGGTACCCTGTCCAGTCCTACACCTGACCAACAGGTGCCCTATCCTACACCTGACCAACAGGTGCCCTGTCCTACACCTGACCAACAGGTACCCTGTCCTACACCTGACCAACAGGTACCCTGTCCTACACCTGACCAACAGGTGCCCTGTCCTACACCTAACCAACAGGTGCCCTGTCCTACACCTGACCAACAGGTACCCTGTCCTGTCCTACACCTGACCAACAGGTACCCTGTCCTGTACTACACCTGACCAACAGGTACCCTGTCCTGTCCTACACCTGACCAACAGGTACCCTGTCCTACACCTGACCAACAGGTGCCCTGTCCTACACCTGACCAACAGGTACCCTGTCCTACACCTGACCAACAGGTGCCCTGTCCTACACCTGACCAACAGGTACCCTGTCCTACACCTGACCAACAGGTGCCCTGTCCTACACCTGACCAACAGGTGCCCTGTCCTACACCTGACCAACAGGTGCCCTGTCCTACACCTGACCAACAGGTACCCTGTCCTGTCCTACACCTGACCAACAGGTACCCTGTCCTGTACTACACCTGACCAACAGGTACCCTGTCCTGTCCTACACCTGACCAACAGGTACCCTGTCCTGTCCTACACCTGACCAACAGGTACCCTGTCCTACACCTGACCAACAGGTACCCTGTCCTACACCTGACCAACAGGTACCCTGTCCTGTCCTACACCTGACCAACAGGTGCCCTGTCCTACACCTGACCAACAGGTACCCTGTCCAGTCCTACACCTGACCAACAGGTACCCTGTCCTGTCCTACACCTGACCAACAGGTACCCTGTCCTGTCCTACACCTGACCAACAGGTGCCCTGTCCTACACCTGACCAACAGGTACCCTGTCCAGTCCTACACCTGACCAACAGGTGCCCTGTCCTACACCTGACCAACAGGTACCCTGTCCTGTCCTACACCTGACCAACAGGTGCCCTGTCCTACACCTGACCAACAGGTACCCTGTCCAGTCCTACACCTGACCAACAGGTACCCTGTCCTGTCCTACACCTGACCAACAGGTACCCTGTCCTGTCCTACACCTGACCAACAGGTGCCCTGTCCTACACCTGACCAACAGGTACCCTGTCCTGTCCTACACCTGACCAACAGGTGCCCTGTCCTACACCTGACCAACAGGTACCCTGTCCTGTCCTCCACCTGATGAACAGGTACCCTGTCCTACACCTGACCAACAGGTACCCTGTCCTCCACCTGACCAACAGGTACCCTATTCCCTATATAGTTCACTACTTTAGACCCATAGTGCCATTTGGGACGGACACATAGTTTATGTCAGGGGTGAAAACCTCTTCTGTTCCCAGGCTAGAAAATGACATGTTACAGATTGTGACTGTGTCCCTCTCTGCAGGCGTTTAAGCAGCTGGCCCGGACGTACGCAGACTCTCACGCCAGCATGGCCGACAACAACACAGAGAGGTGATTATATTCCTATCTATTATTATGAATGATTATATTACACTCTGTTACATGACCTTTATATTGTATATTCTAGGTGTGGAGCGTCCTTCATCAGGAGCGGAGGCATCATCAACGGAGCTCTGTGGTACAGCTTCCCAGGGGGTAGGGAACCTTCTATATCTTCTCCTCTCTCCTGGTAACATTCTGTCTCCTCTTCTCCTCCTCATAACATTCTCTCTCCTCTCATAACATTCTGTCTCTCCTCCTCTCCTCATAACATTCTGTCTCTCCTCCTCATAACATACCTTAAGGGAACTCTGAGACGGGAGCCGTATGGTTAGTGAAGAAAGTCCCATTGCAAATGTACGGTCCCTTACCTGACGTCTTACGACGTCGCAGAAAATCGCGGACGGCGTCGGGCCGTGGGCGTCGGAGAGCTCTTTCAGGAAGTCACTCAAAAAAACGTCTCGGACTTTCGGTTTCCGTTTTATAAAAATGACAAATTTTGGACTTTTTTCTGCATTCTCGAAAATTCCCACAAGAGGGAAAATAAATCATATTGCAGGCGCACGAGCACGTGGCAAACGAGCGCGGCCTTTTCTCCTAAACTGAAAATATTTAGAAGACGAAACTCGGCGAGCGTAGGTTTGGAGTAATGGGCAGTTGGCCCCGAACAAGATGGCGTCGAGACCTCGGCGCTTTTTGAGTTATGGCCATTTTTCTGGGATTAAAGGGTTAAAACGCAAGTAGGGTGCTAATTTGACCGCTTCATGTCAAAGTACATAAGCATACGGTGTCAGGAAAAAAAGAACCAGCCATTTATCTATCGTAATTTAAGAGAAATCGTACATTGACCGTTTGGTGATGTTCACAAAGAGGAATTTTTTTTTCAAAAAATTCACAGATCCAGTTGCAGTGTGTTCAGACGTACATTTTTAAAGTGGGTCTCGAAGCTCTGCGAGAATCCTGTGATTTTATATGATTTTATGAAATAACACACACTCATTTAACCCTCTTTAAATAAGTCAGTTCTTAACATAAAGACTTAAAACTCAATATTATATAAGAGCCTACGCCAAGGAGGGTATGTGTTCAATTTCAGCTTCCTATGTCAACTGGAAGTACCTTAAAATGGTGCCACAGGGTCAGGTTTGAAGGGTAATAAAGGTCAGATCTTTTCAAAACTTCACTTGTGTGATTAGACAACCCTCATGAACTGTAATCAGTCATTTATCCCAACAGATGTCAAAGAAAAGCTCTCTCACACAAACACACACACACAAAAAGGAAGGATGGAGTGAAAAAGTACAGTGCTTAAAGACACACAAAGCCCACAATGGCATTACTATTATCTCTAGGCCGTGCCGAGTTCAACGAGATGCCCCGCTTGACCGTAGCTCGCTCGGTCTGAGCGCAGCGACCGTTACAAGAGAACGGACACAAATGACCTTTTGACCTCAATGTCAATTTCATTTGCTTTTGGGACACAGAGAGAGAACCGTTAAGGTTAGAAACACAATTTCACCTCAGGAGTGTTCTTAAGGTCCTCCCGATCTGTGCAAGCCTAACCCTGACCTTGTGGCATTAACCCTTCACAGTTAAAAGAAGGTGTTTACATCAAATAGTTTACAATGAAATGTCTCCCCATTGGAATACATTGACTGCACCTCTAAATTCAACCTAAAGCCTATGTGGGTTATGATTTTCTTATGAACCTGTCTTTGATGTCAGTCCATCAGGCCACCATGAGGTCTACCTGTGTCGATTCTAAGCTTCCTGGAGCAACCGGAAGTGGTTAAATCACCCTAAAAGTGTTTGCCATAGCCAACCTGCAGTTTGAGAGAAATAGTGCATTCAGCCCTATGTAAATCAGTCAATTTTTAACATACAGACTTAAAACTCAGGATTCTGTAACAGCCTACTCCAGTGATGATATGTGTTTATTTATAGCTTCCTGTGACAACCGGAAGTGCCATAACTGGTGTCAAATGGGCTGTTTCGAAGTGTTAAAAATGTCAAATCTTTCCAAAACTTCATATATGTGAATAGACAACCCTCATGAACTGTAAATCAGTCCTTCATCCCATCAGATTAAAAAAAAAAAAATACACACCGACACAGAAATGATGGAGGGACACACTGAGGGGCTAAGAGGCAGACAGTGCCTGCAGTAGTTACTTTTGTTCCAACTTTTAAAGAACCGTCAGACCTAGAGTTCTGAAAATTTACAAACCTGTTCTAGACCTCAGGTCGATTGTGCACGGTGAATTATATGACTCTAGAAGGTTCTCGGATCGATAAAAAGCCTCGTGTATTTGCCATGTTTTCAATTCATTTTGACCTCAACGAAACGGACGACCTTTAGAAAAGTCCCAGAGTCTCAAGACTAGGTGCGTTGAAACCGGCTCGGCCCATAGAGACAGACCCCAACGAGCCTGTTTGATTGCTCATTCAAGGACCCCGTAGCAAGGCAATGAAAAAAGTGGAATTTCAGCACCAATTAGGGTTTTGCTCGGGCACCGAATGACCTATCGAGCCGAAACTTGGGATTCGAGGTCGCTTCACATAGGGCTAAACATAATGTGTGAACTGGACCCGCAGCTAGAACATAACTACGTATTATTTGTTTTATTATGGTTTAAATGGAAGGCGCTGTGAATTTTGGGCCTGCTCTGAAATATGTTATAGTTGGCATCTAAAGGAGTTGGAAAAAGTGAGTTTGGAGTCAGATGGTATCAGTTTGGTGTCTGAAAATATCTATTTGACTGATGGACACTGACTTGCTCGTTGACTTTTGTACATTTGCAATATGTTTCAACGGGGAGGTACCATGAGGAAAAAGCGACATGATGAAATTTCACGAAACGAGCGATGGAGAGGAACCACTATCACTGCCCGGCCATCCTGAGGTCATCAGACCGTTGACTTTTGCATTTCTAAAGTATTTAAGAGAATGTACGTTACATTTGCAATATGATTCAACATCACATCATATTGCAAATGCACGTTAGATTTGCAATATGATGTGATGTTGAATCATATTGCAAATGTAACGTGCATTCTTTAAATACTTTAGAAATACAAAAGTCAACGTCCTGATGACCTCAGGATGGCCGGGCAGTGATAGTGGTTCCTCTCCAACGCTCGTTGCGTGAAATTTCATCATGTCGATTTTGGTGATGGTACCCCCGCGTTGAAACATATTGCAAATGTACAAAAGTCGACTAGCAAGTCAACTAGCAAGTGTCAACAAAAGTCAACTAGCAAGTGTCCATCAGTCAATTGGATATTTTCAGACACCAAACTGATACCATCTGACTCCAAACTCACTTTTTACAACTCCTTTAGAAGCCAACTATCACATATTTCAGAGCAGGCCCAAAATTCACAGCGCCTTCCATGAATGCACCAAAATAGCATTCTGAAATCACCACTAAAATGACATCGCCATATTCTCCAGGCCGTGCCGAGTTCAACGGGATGCCCCGCTTGACCGTAGTTCGCTCGGTCTGAGCGCAGCGACCGTTACAAGAGAACGGACACAAATGACCTTTTGACCTCAATGTCAATTTCATTTGCTTTTGGGAGACAGAGAGAGAACCGTTAAGGTTAGAAGCACAATTTCACCTCAGGAACAATCCTAAGGTCCTCCCGATCTGTGCAAGCCTAACCTTGACCTTGTGGCATTAACCCTTCACAGTTAAAAGAAGGCGTTTACATCAAACATTTTACAATGACATTTCGCCCCATAGGAATACATTGACTGCTCCTCTAAATTCAACCTGAAGCCTATGTGGGTTATGAATGTCTTATGAACCTGTCTTTGATAACAATCCATCAGGCTACTATGAGGTCTACCTGTGTTGATTTTAAGCTACCTGGAGCAACCGGAAGTGGTTAAAATCACCCTAAAAAGTGTCCAGATATACATGACTTGCAATTTTGAAAATCACTGCATTCAACCCTATGTAGATCAGTCAATTCTTAACGTATAGACTTAAAACTCAGGATTCTGTAACAGCATACCCCAGTCAAGATATGTGTTTACCTATAGCTTCCTGTGCCAACCGGAAGTGCCTTAAAATGGTGTCATGGTGCTGTTTCGAAGGGTTAAAAAGGTCAGAACTTTTCAAAACTTCATTTGTGTGATTAGACAACCCTCATGAACTGTAAATCAGTCACTTCTCTAAGCAGATGTCAAAGGAAAGCTCTCTCTCACACACAAACACACACAAAAAGCAATGATGGAGTGAAAAAGTACGGTGCTTAAAGACACACAAAGCCTGCAATGGCATGACTATTATCTCCAGGCCGTGCCGAGTTCAACGAGATGCCCCGCTTGACCGTAGCTCGCTCGGTCTGAGAGCAGCGACCGTTACAAGAGAACGGACCCAAATGACCCTTTGACCTCAATGTCAATTTTATTTGCTTTTGGGAGACAGAGAGAGAACCGTTAAGGTTAGAAACACAATTTCACCTCAGGAACAATCCTAAGGTCCTCCCGATCTGTGCAAGCCTAACCTGGACCTTGTGGCATTAACCCTTGACAGTTAAAAGAAGGTGTTTACATAAAACAGTTTACAATGACATGTCTCCCCATTGGAATGCATTGAGTGCACCTCTAAATTCAACCTGAAGCCTATGTGGGTTATGAATGTCTTATGAACCTGTCTTTGATGACAGTCCATCAGGCCACCATGAGGTCTACCTGTGTCGATTCTAAGCTTCCTGGAGCAACCGGAAGTGGTTAAAATCACCCTAAAAGTGTTTGCAATACCCAACCTGCAGTTTGAGAGAAATAGTGCATTCAGCCCTATGTAAATCAGTCAAATTTTAACATATAGACTTAAAACTCAGGATTCTCTAACAGCATACTCCAGTGAGTATATGTGTTTATTTTCAGCTTCCTGTGCCAACCGGAAGTGCCATAATTGGTGTCAAATGGGCTGTTTTGAAGGGTTAAAAATGTCAAATCTTTCCAAAACTTCATATATGTGAATAGACAACCCTCCTGAACTGTAAATCAGTCATTCATCCCATCAGATTTAAAAAAAAAAATACACACCCACACAGAAATGATGGAGGGACACACTGAGGGGCTAAGAGGCAGACAGTGCCTGTGGTAGTTACTTTTGTTCCCACTTTTAAAGAACCGTCAGACCTAGAGTTCTGAAACTTTGGAAACCTATTCTAGACCTCAGGTTGATTGTGCACGGTGAGTTATGTGGCTCTAGAAGGTTCTCAGACCGATAAACAGCCTCGTGTATTTGCAGTGTTTTCAATTCATTTTCAGCTCAACGAAACTGACGACATTTAGAAAAGTCCCAGAGTCTCAAGACTAGGTGCATTGAAACCGGCTCGGCCCATAGAGACAGACCCCAACGAGCCTGTTTGATTGCTCATTCAAGGACCTCGTAGCAAGGCAATGAAAAAAGTGGATTTTCAGCACCAATTAGCGTTTTGCTCGGACACCGAATGACCTATCGAGCCGAAACTTGGGATTCGAGGTCGCCTCACATAGGGCTAAACATAATGTGAGAACTGGACCCGCAGCTAGAACATAACTACGTATTATTTGTTTTATTATGGTTTAAATGGAAGGCGCTGTGAATTTTGGGCCTGCTCTGAAATATGTTATAGTTGGCTTCTAAAGGAGTTGGAAAAAGTGAGTTTAGTGTCAGATGGTATCAGTTTGGTGTCTGACAATATCCAATTGACTGATGGACACTGACTTGCTAGTTGACTTTTGTGCATTTGCAATATGTTTCAACGGGGGGGTACCATCACCAAAATCGACATGATGAAATTACCACGCAACGAGCGATGGAGAGGAACCACTAACACTGCCCGGCCATCCTGAGGTCATCAGGACGTTCAATTTTGTATTTCTAAAGTATTTAAAGAATGCACGTTACATTTGCAATATGATTCAACACATCATATTGCAAATGTAACACTGTGTGTTATGTTTGCAATATGATTCAACACATCATATTACAAATGTAACACTGTGTGTTATGTTTGCAATATGATTCAACACATCATATTGCAAATGTAACACTGTGTGTTATGTTTGCAATATGATTCAACACATCATATTACAAATGTAACACTGTGTGTTATGTTTGCAATATGATTCAACACATCATATTGCAAATGTAACACTGTGTGTTATGTTTGCAATATGATTCAACACATCATATTACAAATGTAACACTGTGTGTTATGTTTGCAATATGATTCAACACATCATATTGCAAATGTAACAGTGTGTGTTTGCAATATGATTCAACAGTGTGTTATGTTTGCAATATGATGTGATGTTTTTCACTGTTGAATCATATGCAAATGTAACGTGCATTCTTTAAATAAACCCTATGTGGGTTATGAATGTCTTATGAACCTGTCTTCAATGACAATCCATCAAGCCACTATGAGGTCTACCTGTGTTGATTCTAAGCTTCCTGGAGCAACCGGAAGTGATAAAATCACCCTAAAAGTGTTTTACCCAACCAGCAGTTTGTGATATATAGTGCATTCAACCCTGTGTAAATCAGTCAGTTCTTAACGTATAGACTTAAAACTCAGGATTCTGTAAAAGCATACCCCGATCAGGATAGGTGTTTACTTATAGCTTCCTGTGCCAACCGGAAGTGCCTTAAAATGGGGTCATAGGTGCTGTTTCAAAGGGTTAAAAAAGTCAGATCTTTCCAAAACTTTAAGTGTGTGATTAGGCAACCCTCATGAAGTGTAAATCAGTCATTTCTCTAATCAGATGTCAAAGAAAAGCTCACACACACACACACAGACACACACAGCAAGGATGGAATGAAAAAGTATGGTGCTTAAAGACACACAGAGCCTTAAATGCTTTTAGGGGGGATCCAGACTTCCATACCCGCTCTGGGAGCACTATACTACGGGCAAAAATCAATGGGTGCTGGCCTGAGTGATTTATGGAGGTTTTCAAAAAAAGTCAAAAAATATTCTGTTTCATGTTTTGGGTTACCACGCACGATTTTCAATACAGTTTTAAATGCTTCATTTTGGCCTTTTAAAAAAAAATGTTATTTTCGACTATGAAGGGGTGATACGTTTTTTCCAAATTTTTGACATTTTTGACTTTTGACTTCCTATGAAATCACATTCCAAATGCACAAAACATATTCCTTAAGTACAAGTAAACATTTATAAAAAATTATGATAATAAATGTGACTAAAGTATTTTCATACAGTTCTTACACATGTGTAATTGACATAAAACTCGAAAGAATTTCAAAAAACGGTCCAGAAAGCACTTTTTTAAAGGGGGTGATACGTTTTTTCCAAATTTTTGACATTTTTGACTTTTGACTTTTGACTTCCTATGAAATCACATTCCAAATGCACAAAACATATACCTTAAGTTCAAATAAAATTTCAAAAAAAATTATGTTAATAAAATTTGAAAAAAGTATTTTCATATAGTTCTTACACATGTGTAATTGACATAAAACTCGAAAGAATTTCGAAAAAACGGTCCAGAAAGCACTTTTTTAAGGGGGTGATAAGTTTTTGCCAAAACTTTCAAAATCTCAAAATTTTACTCTTGGGTCTTGACTTGCGTTACATAAAGCCTATGAAAAATTTAGATAGAACAAACTCGCCCACTATAGGAATTTTGGAGTGTTACACAGCTCATTTGCAATATGGCATTTGCCATCAACTTTGGATGAAACACCGCCAGAAGTAGTGTACTTGTCCATCGTGTATATGCTGCGCTCGGTGCCAATAAGTTGCCATGTTATTTTGTACAATTGGGGGGGGACTTCCCTTACATTCTGTCTCTCCTCCTCTCCTCATAACATTCTGTCTCTCCTCCTCTCCTCATAACATTCTGTCTCTCCTCATAACATTCTGTCTCTCCTCCTCTCCTCATAACATTCTGTCTCTCCTCCTCCTCTCCTCCTCATAACATTCTCTGTCCTCCTCTCATAACATTCTGTCTCTCCTCCTCTCATAACATTCTGTCTCTCCTCTCCTCCTCATAACATTCTGTCTCTCCTCCTCTCCTCATAACATTCTGTCTCTCCTCCTCTCCTCACAACATTCTGTCTCTCCTCCTCTCCTCACAACATGCTGTCTCTCCTCCTCTCCTCACAACATGCTGTCTCTCCTCCTCTCCTCACAACATGCTGTCTCTCCTCCTCCTCTCCTCCTCATAACATTCTGTCTCTCCTCCTCTCCTCACAACATTCTGTCTCTCCCCCTCTCCTCATAACATGCTGTCTCTCCTCCTCTCCTCATAACATGCTGTCTCTCCTCCTCTCCTCATAACATGCTGTCTCTCCTCCTCTCCTCATAACATTCTGTCTCTCCTCTTCTTCGCTAACCCTCTCTCCTCCTCTCTCCTGTGTGTGTGTGTGTGTGTGTGTGTGTATCCTAACTCTCCATTTCTCCGGTACCGTAGGTATGTCAGACTTTAACTACCTCCACACTAACTGTCTGGAGATTACGGTGGAGCTGGGCTGTGACAAGTTCCCTTCTGAAGAGGAGCTCTACCCAGAGTGGCTCAGGAACAAGGAGGCCCTGCTCAGTTTCATGGAGTCGGTGGGTCTGCCTTTCAATTGGCCCAGCGACCAGGCAGCCATTTTGTGCCGTAGTTATACCGTAGAAGGCCTATGTGTTATCTCATCATTTTTTGACCATGTTTGATGTCCTAATCAGTGGTGGCTGGTGGGCAGAGATATAGGAGGACAGCTGGCTCTTTGTAATGGCTGGAATGGAACACATGGAATTGTATATTGAGCACCTGGAAAACATGTGTTTGATGTGTCTAAAACCGTTCCATTCATTCCGATACAGCCGTAATGTTAAGCTGCCATCCTACTATATATTCCTCCCGCCCACCAGCCTCCACTGACCTTAGCATTCCCTGCCATTCCCTGATAGGTCAGCAAATTCCGGAAAATTTCCCAAAATTTCCTGTGTTTCCAAAAACCCTGGTTGGAAGATCCATGGAATCAGGGGGGAACAAGTAGTCAATCCAGGAATCTTTCAACTGAGATTTCTGGAAAATCAGGGAATTTAGTTAAAATAACCCTGTCATTCCCCAAGCCTGATATACCGGTGTTATTCCCTGTCGTTCCTTCTCTTCTCCAGGTCCACAGAGGTATTAAGGGAGTGGTGAAGGATGAGGAGGGCTATGGAATTAAAGGAGCGTCCATATCTGTCAGGGGAATACGTAAAGATGTCACCACAGGTAACCACCGTAATATCTGATAGCCATAGTTCCGGATAATGTCTGCAGCCCAAAATGGCTACTTCTGAGCAGGGTCCTCTGTTAGAGCTCTATGGAGGGAGAAAGGAGCCCAAATGGGTACTTCTGAGCAGGGTCCTCTGTTAGAGCTCTATGGAGGGAGAAAGGATCCCAAAATAGCTACTTCTGAGCAGGGCCCTCTGTTAGAGCTCTATGGAGGGAGAAAGGAGCCCAAAATGGCTACTTCTGAGCAGGGCCCTCTGTTAGAGCTCTATGGAGGGAGAAAGGAGCCCAAAATGGGTACTTTTGAGCAGGGTCCTCTCTTAGAGCTCTATGGAGGGAGAAAGGAGCCCAAATGGCTACTTCTGAGCAGGGTCCTCTGGTAGAGCTCTATGGAGGGAGAAAGGAGCCCAAAATGGCTACTTCTGAGCAGGGCCCTCTGTTAGAGCTCTATGGAGGGAGAAAGGAGCCAAAATGGCTACTTCTGAGCAGGGCCCTCTGGTAGAGCTCTATGGAGGGAGAAAGGAGCCCAAATGGCTGCTTCTGAGCAGGGTCCTCTGGTAGAGCTCTATGGAGGGAATGAGGAGCCCAAATGGCTACTTCTGAGCAGGGTCCTCTGTTAGAGCTCTATGGAGGGAGAAAGGAGCCCAAAATGGCTACTTCTGAGCAGGGCCCTCTGTTAGAGCTCTATGGAGGGAGAAAGGATCCCAAATGGCTACTTCTGAGCAGGGTCCTCTGTTAGAGCTCTATGGAGGGAGAAAGGAGCCAAAATGGCTACTTCTGAGCAGGGTTCTCTGTTAGAGCTCTATGGAGGGAATGAGGAGCCCAAATGGCTACTTCTGAGCAGGGCCCTCTGGTAGAGCTCTATGGAGGGAGAAAGGAGCCCAAATGGCTGCTTCTGAGCAGGGTCCTCTGTTAGAGCTCTATGGAGGGAGAAAGGAGCCCAAAATGGCTACTTCTGAGCAGGGCCCTCTGTTAGAGCTCTATGGAGGGAGAAAGGATCCCAAATGGCTACTTCTGAGCAGGGTCCTCTGTTAGAGCTCTATGGAGGGAGAAAGGAGCCAAAATGGCTACTTCTGAGCAGGGTTCTCTGTTAGAGCTCTATGGAGGGAATGAGGAGCCCAAATGGCTACTTCTGAGCAGGGCCCTCTGGTAGAGCTCTATGGAGGGAGAAAGGAGCCCAAATGGCTGCTTCTGAGCAGGGTCCTCTGGTAGAGCTCTATGGAGGGAGAAAGGAGCCCAAATGGCTACTTCTGAGCAGGGTCCTCTGGTAGAGCTCTATGGAGGGAGAAAGGAGCCCAAATGGCTACTTCTGAGCAGGGCCCTCTGGTAGAGCTCTATGGAGGGAATGAGGAGCCCAAATGGCTACTTCTGAGCAGGGCCCTCTGGTAGAGCTCTATGGAGGGAGAAAGGAGCCATTTGGGATGTAGATCATAACTGGTTTCATAACAGAGCTTTTAAAGACGCTCCAAGCGGTTTACATTGTATGGTGGAAATGTAGAGATGTTGGCAGTATACAAGGAAAAGCAACATAATTTTTGACGTTGTGTCATCACTGGAGAGACGTGATATCAAGACAAACATTTTCTCATGGTGGTTACCCTGTAACAACATGTCACTTTCTCCCTCCTTCCCTGTCTCCTTCCCTGTCTCCTTCCCTGTCTCCCTCCTTCCCTGTCTCCTTCCCTGTCTCCCTCCTTCCCTGTCTCCTTCCCTGTCTCCTTCCCTGTCTCCCCCCCTCCCTGTCTCCTCCACTGTCTCCTTCCCTGTCTCCTTCCCTGTCTCCTTCCCTGTCTCCTTCCCTGTCTCCCCCCCTCCCTGTCTCCTCCACTTTCTCCTTCCCTGTCTCCTCCACTGTCTCCTTCCCTGTCTCCCTCCTTCCCTGTCTCTCTCCTTCCCTGTCTCCTTCCCTGTCTCCTTCCCTGTCTCCCTCCTTCCCTGTCTCCCTCCTTCCCTGTCTCCCGCCTTCCCTGTCTCCCGCCTTCCCTGTCTCCCGCCTTCCCTGTCTCCCGCCTTCCCTGTCTCCCTCCTTCCCTGTCTCCCGCCTTCCCTGTCTCCCGGCTTCCCTGTCTCCCGCCTTCCCTGTCTCCCGCCTTCCCTGTCTCCTTCCCTGTCTCCTTCCCTGTCTCCCTCCTTCCCTGTCTCCCTCCTTCCCTGTCTCCCGCCTTCCCTGTCTCCTTCCCTGTCTCCTTCCCTGTCTCCTGCCTTCCCTGTCTCCCGCCTTCCCTGTCTCCTTCCCTGTCTCCTTCCCTGTCTCCCGCCTTCCCTGTCTCCCGCCTTCCCTGTCTCCCTCCTTCCCTGTCTCCCGCCTTCCCTGTCTCCCGCCTTCCCTGTCTCCTTCCCTGTCTCCTTCCCTGTCTCCCGCCTTCCCTGTCTCCCTCCTTCCCTGTCTCCCGCCTTCCCTGTCTCCCTCCTTCCCTGTCTCCCGCCTTCCCTGTCTCCCGCCTTCCCTGTCTCCTTCCCTGTATCCTTCCCTGTCTCCCGCCTTCCCTGTCTCCCTCCTTCCCTGTCTCCCGCCTTCCCTGTCTCCCGCCTTCCCTGTCTCTCTCCTTCCCTGTCTCCTTCCCTGTCTCCTTCCCTGTCTCCCTCCCTGTCTCCCTCCTTCCCTGTCTCCCTCCTTCCCTGTCTCCCGCCTTCCCTGTCTCCTGCCTTCCCTGTCTCCCGCCTTCCCTGTCTCCCTCCTTCCCTGTCTCCCGCCTTCCCTGTCTCCCGCCTTCCCTGTCTCCCTCCTTCCCTGTCTCCCGCCTTCCCTGTCTCCCGCCTTCCCTGTCTCCTTCCCTGTCTCCTTCCCTGTCTCCCGCCTTCCCTGTCTCCCTCCTTCCCTGTCTCCCGCCTTCCCTGTCTCCCGCCTTCCCTGTCTCCCGCCTTCCCTGTCTCCTTCCCTGTCTCCTTCCCTGTCTCCCTCCTTCCCTGTCTCCCGCCTTCCCTGTCTCCCGCCTTCCCTGTCTCCCGCCTTCCCTGTCTCCCGCCTTCCCTGTTTCCTTCCTTCCCTGTCTCCTTCCCTGTCTCCGTCCTTCCCTGTCTCCCTCCATCCATGTCTCCTTCCCTGTCTCCCCTATTCATCCCTCTCTCCCTCCCTCCCTCCTAACTCCCTCTCTCTCTCAATTCAATTTAAGGGCTTTGTTGGCATTGGAACATTTGTTAACATTGCCAATAAAAATGAAATAGATAATAAACAAAAATGAAATAAACAATAAAAATTACATTTTCTCATGGTGGTTACCCTGTAACAACATGTCACTGCCTCCTTCCCTGTCTCCCTCCTTCCCTGTCTCCTTCCCTCTCCCTCCTTCGTTGTCTCCCTCCTTCCCTGTCTCCCGCCTTCCCTGTCTCCTTCCCTGTCTCCTTCCCTGTCTCCGTCCTTCCCTGTCTCCCTCCTTCCCTGTCTCCTTCCCTGTCTCCTTCCATTCTCCTTCCCTTCTCCTCCCCTGTCTCCATCCATGTCTCCTTCCCTGTCTCCCCTCTTCATTCCTCTCTCCCTCCCTCCTAACTCCCTCTCTCTCTCAATTCAATTTAAGGGCTTTGTTGTCATTGGAAACATTTGTTAACATTGCCAATGCAAATGAAATAGATAATAAACAAAAATGAAATAAACAATAAAAATTACACACCCAGAAGTTCCAAAAGAATAAAGACATTTCAAATGTCATATTATGTATATATACAGTGTTGTAGCAATGTGCAAATAGTTAAAGTACAAAAGGGGAAATAAATAAATATGGGTTGTATTTACAATGGTGTTTGTTCTTCACTGGTTGACCTTTTCTTGTGGCAACAGGTCACATCTTGCTGCTGTGACGGCACACTGTGGTATTTCACCCAGTAGATATGGGAGTTTATCAAAATTAGATATGTTTTTGAATTCTTTGTGGATCTGTGTAATCTGAGGGAAATATGTGTCTCTAATATGGTCATACATTTGGCAGGAGGTTAGGAAGTGCAGCTCAGTTTACACCTCATTTTGTGGGCAGTGTGCACATAGGCAGACCTGGTGTAACGGCGTTCCTCCTCCTCTTCATCCGAAGAGGAGGAGCAGGGATTGAACCAAAATGCAGCGTTTGAATTCGACATAATATTTATTTACAAAACGGGAAAAACACGACAACACTTTAACAAACTACAAAACAATAAACGACGTAGACAGACCTGGACGACGAATTTACATGAAACACGAAGAACGCACGAACAGGAAAATAGACTACACAAAAACCGAACGAACAAACATACCGAAACAGTCCCATGTGGCGCAACATACACAGACACGGAAGACAACCACCCACAACAATCAATGTGAAAACACCTACCTTAATATGGCTCTCAATCAGAGGAAATGAAAACCACCTGCCTCTAATTGAGAGCCATATCAGGTCACCCTTTAAACCAACATAGAAACAGAAAACATAGACTGCCCACCCAAACTCACGTCCTGACCAACTAACACATACAAAACTAACAGAAAACAGGTCAGGAACGTGACACCTGGCTTTCAAAAGAATACAGGCTATTGCGGCCTTTCTCAATAGCAAGGCTATGCTCACTGAGTCTGTACATAGTCAAAGCTTTCCTTAAGTTTGGGTCAGTCACAGTGGTCAGGTATTCTGCCACTGTGTACTCTCTGTTTAGGGCCAAATAGCATTCTAGTTTGCTCTGTTTTTTTTCAAGTAATTATCTTTTTGCTTTCTGATGATTTGGTTGGGTCTAATTCTGTTGCTGTCCTGGGGCTCTGTGGGGTGTGTTTGTGTTTGTGAACAGAGCCCCAGGACCAGCTTGCTTAGGGGACTCTTCTCCAGGTTCATCTCTCTGTAGGTGATGGCTTTGTTATGGAAGGTTTGGGAATCAATTCCTTTTAGGTGGTTGTAGAATTTAACGTCTCTTTTCTGGATTTTGATAATTAGCGGGTATCGGCCTAACTCTGCTCTGCATGCATTATCTGGTGTTCTACGTTGCACACAGAGGAGATTTTTGCAGAATTCTGCATGCAGAGTCTCAATTTGGTGTTTGTCCAATTGTGTTAATTCTTAGATGTTGAGCAGACCCCAGACCTCACAACCATAAAGGGCAATGGGTTCTATAACTGATTCAAGTATTTTTAGCCAGATCCTAATTGGTTTGTTAAATGTTATGTTCCATTTGATGGCATAGAAAGCCCTTCTTGCCTTGTCTCTCAGATTGTTCCCAGCTTTGTGGAAGTTATCTGTGGTGCTGATGTTTAGGCCGAGGTATGTATAGTTTTTTGTGTGCTCTAGGGCAACGATGTCTAGATGGAATTTATATTTGTGGTCCTGGCGACTGGACCTTTTTTGGAACACCCTTATTTTTGTATTACTGAGATTTACTGTCAGGGCCCAGGTCTGACAGAATCTGTGCAGAAGATCTAGGTGCTGCTGTAGGCCATCCTTGGTTAGGGGGCAGAAGCACCAGATCATCAGCAAACAGTAGACATTTGACTTCAGATTCTAGTAGGGTGAGGCCGGGTGCTGCAGACTGTTCTAGTGCCCTCGCCAATTCGTTGATATATATGTTGAAGAGGGTGGGGCTTAAGCTACATCCCTGTCTCACCCCACGGCCCTGTGGGAAGAAATTTGTGTTTTTTGCCAATTTTAACCCCACACTTGTTGTTTGTGTACGTGGATTTTATAATGTCGAATGTTTTTCCCCAACACCTCTTCCCATCAATTTGTCTAGCAGACCTTCGTGCCAAATTGAGTCAGAAGCTTTTTTGAAGTCAACAAAGCATGAGAAGACTTTGCATTTGTTTTGGTTTGTTTATTTGTCAATTAGGGTGCGCAGGGTGCGCAGTGAATACGTGGTCTGTCGTACGGTAATTTGGTAAAAAGATAATTTGACATTTGCTGAGTACATTGTTTTCACTGAGGTAATGTGCGAGTGCTGTTAATGATAATGCAGAGGATTTTCCCAAGGTTGCTGTTGATGCATATCCCACGGTAGTTATTGGGGTCAAATTTGTCTCCACTTTTGTGGATTGGGGTGATCAGTCCTTGGTTCCAAATATTGGGGGAAGATGCCAGAGCTAAGGATGATGTTAAAGAGTTTAAGAATAGCCCGTTGGAATTTATTGTCTGTATATTTTATAATTTCATTGAGGATACCATCAACAACACAGGCTTTTTTTGGTTTGGAGGGTTTGTATTTTGTCCTGTAGTTCATTCAATGTAATTGGAGAATCCAATGGGTTCTGGTCGTCTTTAATAGTTGATTCTAAGATTTGTATTTGATCTCTCTCTCCCTCCCTCCCTCCCTGTCTCCTTCCCTGTCTTCTTCCCTGTCTCCTTCCTCCCTCCATCTCTCCATCCCTCTCGCTCTCTCTCTCTCTCCCTGCCTCTCTCTAAAGCGGAGGATGGTGATTACTGGAGGTTAATGAACTCAGGAACACACATCATAACAGCATCAGCTAAAGGTTACTCCAAGGTCAGCAAGAGAATTTACCTGCCTGCTCACATGGAAAAAGCTGGGCGGGTCAACTTCGTGCTCAAAAAGGTACTTGTAAAGTTAGAGGTTTATCTGTGATCTGTGATGTTTCTGTGCCAGGATCAGTGTTTGAGATATATGATGTTGATGTTAGTGTCATGATATCTGAGGTGTTGATGCCAGTGTCATGATATCTGAGATGTTGATGTCAGTGTCATGATATCTGAGATGTTGATGTCAGTGTCATGATATCTGAGATGTTGATGTCAGTGTCACGATATCTGAGATGTTGATGTCAGTGTCACGATATCTGAGATGTTGATGTCAGTGTCACGATATCTGAGGTGTTGATGTCAGTGTCACGATATCTGAGGTGTTGATGTCAGTGTCATGATATCTGAGGTGTTGATGTCAGTGTCATGATATCTGAGGTGTATCATGTTGATGTCAGTGTAATGATATCTGAGATGTTGATGTCAGTGTCATGATATCTGAGATGTTGATGTCAGTGTCATGATATCTGAGGTGTATTATGTTGATGTCAGTGTCATGATATCTGAGGTGTATTATGTTGATGTCAATGTCATGATATCTGATGAGTTGATGTCAGTGTCATGATATCTGAGGTGTTGATGTCATTGTCATGATATCTGAGGTGTTGAAGTCAGTGTCATGATATCTGATGTGTTGATGTCAGTGTCATGATATCTGAGGTGTTGATGTCAGTGTCATGATATCTGAGGTGTTGATATCAGTGTTTATGATATCTGATGTGTTGATGTCAGTGTCATGATATCTGATGTGTTGATGTCAGTGTCATGATATCTGAGGTGTTGATGTCAGTGTCATGATATCTGAGGTGTTGATGTCAGTGTCATGATATCTGAGGTGTTGATGTCAGTGTCATGATATCTGAGATGTTGATGTCAGTGTCATGATATCTGAGGTGTTGATGTCAGTGTCATGATATCTGAGGTGTTGATGTCAGTGTCATGATATCTGAGGTGTTGATGTCAGTGTCATGATATCTGAGGTGTTGATGTCAGTGTCAGTGTCATGATATCTGAGGTGTTGATGTCCGTGTCATGATATCTGAGATGTTGATGTCAGTGTCATGATATCTGAGGTGTTGATGTCAGTGTCATGATATCTGATGTGTTGATGTCAGTGTCATGATATCTGATGTGTTGATGTCAGTGTCATGATATCTGAGGTGTTGATGTCAGTGTCAGTGTCATGATATCTGAGGTGTTGATGTCCGTGTCATGATATCTGAGATGTTGATGTCAGTGTCATGATATCTGAGGTGTTGATGTCAGTGTCATGATATCTGAGGTGTTGATGTCAGTGTCATGATATCTGAGGTGTTGATGTCAGTGTCATGATATCTGAGGTGTTGATGTCATTGTCCTGATATCTGAGGTGTTGATGTCAGCGTCATGATATCTGAGGTGTTGATGTCAGCGTCATGATATCTGAGGTGTTGATGTCAGTGTCATGATATCTGAGGTGTTGATGTCAGTGTCATGATATCTGAGGTGTTGATGTCAGCGTCATGATATCTGAGGTGTTGATGTCAGTGTCATGATATCTGAGGTGTTGATGTCAGTGTCATGATATCTGAGGTGTTGATGTCAGCGTCATGATATCTGAGGTGTTGATGTCAGTGTCATGATATCTGAGGTGTTGATGTCAGTGTCATGATATCTGAGGTGTTGATGTCAGTGTCATGATATCTGAGGTGTTGATGTCAGTGTCATGATATCTGAGGTGTTGATGTCAGTGTCATGATATCTGAGGTGTTGATGTCAGTGTCATGATATCTGAGGTGTTGATGTCAGTGTCATGATATCTGAGATGTTTTATATTTTTCACATCTCTTCTTCTTTCTCTCCTCCACCTTTTCTGTTTCCCTTATCCTGTTTCTGCCCTCCTCCTCCCCTCCTGTCTCCTCCTCCTCCTAATCATCATCATCATCGTATTCTTCCTCCCCCTCTCCCTCCTGGTCAGAGTAAAGCAGTAGAACCTGACTTCCTGTTATTCCCTAGCTACTTCCTGAACACCTGCCGGCTCCACCGATCATCATCTCCTGAATATTCTTCCTCTTATCTTTCCCCGCTTCCTTCTCGTCTATCCTCCTCGTCCTCCTCATCCTCCTCCTTCTCCTCCTCCTACACCATGTCTGAGAGCAGTAGAACCAGACATATCACCTGTTGTTCTCCAGTTCATATGTCCTCCCTCCTCCCCTCTCCCTCTCTTCCCACTCCCTATCCTCCCTCTTCCCCTCTCCCTTTTCTCCCTCATCCTCTCCCTCCCTCTCCTTTCTCTCCATCTTCCTCTCTTCCCTTCTCCCTCTCCTACCTCTCCTTTCCTCCCTCTTTCCCTCTCCCTCTCCCTCTCCATCATCCTCTACATCTCCCTCCTCCTCCCCTACCTCTCATTAAAGATAGGTATTTCTCTCCTCTCCTCCAGGTCCCTGTACAGCCAGTAGGACCAGACTACCACCTGTTCCTCAGCTCCTCCCTGGACACTTACGACCGCTTCGACCCTTACAACCACTTCCAGAGCTACGGCCGCTCCGAGCCGGGAGAACCCAGAGAACCCAGGGAACCGGGGATGGGAGGAGAACCGGGGATGGGAGGAGAGCGGCAGGAGAAGCCATGGTGGTGGAACTACTTTACTCAGGCAGGGGTCTCTGCTCCCACCTGGCTGCTACGGAACTTCTAGAAGACTGGACAGAATAAAGACTGAAACGGCACACTATTCCCTTATTTGGTGCACTACATTTGACCAAAGCCCATAGTGCAGGGGGCCTTCTTTGTAGTCTGCATCCCAAATGGCACCCTATTCCCTATATAGTGCATCCCTATTCCCTATATAGTGCACCCCTATTCCCTATATAGTGCATCCCTATTCCCTATATAGTGCACCCCTATTCCCTATATAGTGTACCCTATTTCCTATATAGTGCACCCTATTCCCTATATAGTCAAAAGTAGTGCACTATAAAGGGAATGGGTGCTATGAGGAATGTCTCCTACAAGTAGAGGCATGAATTTGTTTTCAATATTTTTTGGTTTCTGTCCCCCATCACATTTAGCTCTGGCAGGAGAACCACCAACGTTCCCCTCATGTTACCAGAAGGCCTGTGTTCTGATTAGTCTTCCTGTGTAGATAGGCCAGGTACCTCGTCCACCAGGGGTACACCTGCCTCCACTATGGACAGGAGTCTGATCATGTGATGTGTCCTGACCAGGAAGGATTCTGGGCCCCATTAACATATTGGGTGTTCTATCTAGAATGTTTCATTAAGACATTCTGTTCACAACATTCCTCCTCTGAGTTCTGTTTTCCTCAGTGTTCTATTTAGAATGTTACATTAAGACATTCTGTTCACAACATTCCTCCTCTGAGTTCTGTTTTCCTCAGTGTTCTATTTAGAATGTTACATTAAGACATTCTGTTCACAACATTCCTCCTCTGAGTTCTGTTTTCCTCAGTGTTCTATTTAGAATGTTTCATTAAGACATTCTGTTCACAACATTCCTCCTCTTAGTTCTGTTTTCCTCAGTGTTCTATTTAGAATGTTACATTAAGACATTCTGATCACAACATTCCTCCTCTGAGTTCTGTTTTCCTCAGTGTTCTATTTAGAATGTTACATTAAGACATTCTGATCACAACATTCCTCCTCTGAGTTCTGTCTTCCTCAGTCTTCTATTTAGAATGTTACATTAAGACATTCTGTTCACAACATTCCTCCTCTGAGTTCTATTTTCCTCAGTGTTCTATTTAGAATGTTTCATTAAGACATTCTGTTCACAACATTCCTCCTCTTAGTTCTGTTTTCCTCAGTGTTCTATTTAGAATGTTACATTAAGACATTCTGATCACAACATTCCTCCTCTGAGTTCTGTTTTCCTCAGTGTTCTATTTAGAATGTTACCTTAAGACATTCTGATCACAACATTCCTCCTCTGAGTTCTGTTTTCCTCAGTGTTCTATTTAGAATGTTACATTAAGACATTCTGATCACAACATTCCTCCTCTGAGTTCTATTTTCCTCAGTGTTCTATTTAGAATGTTACATTAAGACATTCTGATCACAACATTCCTCCTCTGAGTTCTGTTTTCCTCAGTGTTCTATTTAGAATGTTACATTAAGATATTCTGATCACAACATTCCTCCTCTTAGTTCTGTTTTCCTCAGTGTTCTATTTAGAATGTTTCATTAAGACATTCTGATCACAACATTCCTCAGTGTTCTATTTAGAATGTTACATTAAGACATTCTGATCACAACATTCCTCCTCTGAGTTCTGTTTTCCTCAGTGTTCTATTTAGAATGTTACATTAAGATATTCTGATCACAACATTCCTCCTCTTAGTTCTGTTTTCCTCAGTGTTCTATTTAGAATGTTACATTAAGACATTCTGATCACAACATTCCTCCTCTGAGTTCTATTTTCCTCAGTGTTCTATTTAGAATGTTTCATTAAGACATTCTGATCACAACATTCCTCAGTGTTCTACTTAGAATGTTTCATTAAGACATTCTGATCACAACATTCCTCCTCTGAGTTCTGTTTTCCTCAGTGTTCTATTTAGAATGTTACATTAAGACATTCTGTTCACAACATTCCTCCTCTGAGTTCTGTTTTCCTCAGTGTTATATTTAGAATGTTACATTAAGACATTCTGTTCACAACATTCCTCCTCTGAGTTCTGTTTTCCTCAGTGTTCTATTTAGAATGTTACATTAAGACATTCTGATCACAACATTCCTCCTCTGAGTTCTGTTTCCCTCAGTGTTCTATTTAGAATGTTACATTAAGACATTCTGTTCACAACATTCCTCCTCTGAGTTCTGTTTTCCTCAGTGCTCTATTTAGAATGTTTCATTAAGACATTCTGTTCACAACATTCCTCCTCTTAGTTCTGTTTTCCTCAGTGTTCTATTTAGAATGTTACATTAAGACATTCTGATCACAACATTCCTCCTCTGAGTTCTATTTTCCTCAGTGTTCTATTTAGAATGTTACATTAAGACATTCTGATCACAACATTCCTCCTCTGAGTTCTGTTTTCCTCAGTGTTCTATTTAGAATGTTACATTAAGATATTCTGATCACAACATTCCTCCTCTTAGTTCTGTTTTCCTCAGTGTTCTATTTAGAATGTTACATTAAGACATTCTGATCACAACATTCCTCCTCTGAGTTCTATTTTCCTCAGTGTTCTATTTAGAATGTTTCATTAAGACATTCTGATCACAACATTCCTCAGTGTTCTACTTAGAATGTTTCATTAAGACATTCTGATCACAACATTCCTCCTCTGAGTTCTGTTTTCCTCAGTGTTCTATTTAGAATGTTTCATTAAGACATTCTGATCACAACATTCCTCCTCTGAGTTCTGTTTTCCTCAGTGTTCTATTTAGAATGTTACATTAAGACATTCTGATCACAACATTCCTCCTCTGAGTTCTGTTTTCCTCAGTGTTCTATTTAGAATGTTACATTAAGACATTCTGATCACAACATTCCTCCTCTGAGTTCTGTTTTCCTCAGTGTTCTATTTAGAATGTTACATTAAGACATTCTGATCACAACATTCCTCCTCTGAGTTCTGTTTTCCTCAGTGTTCTATTTAGAATGTTACATTAAGACATTCTGATCACAACATTCCTCCTCTGAGTTCTGTTTTCCTCAGTGCTCTATTTAGAATGTTTCATTAAGACATTCTGTTCACAACATTCCTCCTCTTAGTTCTGTTTTCCTCAGTGTTCTATTTAGAATGTTACATTAAGACATTCTGATCACAACATTCCTCCTCTGAGTTCTATTTTCCTCAGTGTTCTATTTAGAATGTTACATTAAGACATTCTGATCACAACATTCCTCCTCTGAGTTCTGTTTTCCTCAGTGTTCTATTTAGAATGTTACATTAAGATATTCTGATCACAACATTCCTCCTCTTAGTTCTGTTTTCCTCAGTGTTCTATTTAGAATGTTTCATTAAGACATTCTGATCACAACATTCCTCAGTGTTCTATTTAGAATGTTACATTAAGACATTCTGATCACAACATTCCTCCTCTGAGTTCTGTTTTCCTCAGTGTTCTATTTAGAATGTTACATTAAGATATTCTGATCACAACATTCCTCCTCTTAGTTCTGTTTTCCTCAGTGTTCTATTTAGAATGTTACATTAAGACATTCTGATCACAACATTCCTCCTCTGAGTTCTATTTTCCTCAGTGTTCTATTTAGAATGTTTCATTAAGACATTCTGATCACAACATTCCTCAGTGTTCTACTTAGAATGTTTCATTAAGACATTCTGATCACAACATTCCTCCTCTGAGTTCTGTTTTCCTCAGTGTTCTATTTAGAATGTTACATTAAGACATTCTGATCACAACATTCCTCCTCTGAGTTCTGTTTTCCTCAGTGTTCTATTTAGAATGTTACATTAAGACATTCTGATCACAACATTCCTCCTCTGAGTTCTGTTTTCCTCAGTGTTCTATTTAGAATGTTACATTAAGACATTCTGATCACAACATTCCTCCTCTGAGTTCTGTTTTCCTCAGTGTTCTATTTAGAATGTTACATTAAGACATTCTGTTCACAACATTCCTCCTGAGTTCTGTCTTCAGTGTTCTATTTAGAATGTTACATTAAGACATTCTGTTCACAACATTCCTCCTCTGAGTTCTGTTTTCCTCAGTGTTCTATTTAGAATGTTACATTAAGACATTCTGATCACAACATTCCTCCTCTGAGTTCTGTCTTCCTCAGTGTTCTAATAACGCTTCTGTTTCAATGTCTTTCTGTTACAACAAGTGGACTTGAGGATCTGACCGGTTGGGGGACACACCCTAGCGCACACATACACATACACATACACATACACATACACACATACACACAGAGACACACACTCCTCTCTGCCTCTTAGTGGTGGTCATTTGTCATTTTTAAGGATTGGGGGCAAATTCTAAACACACAGGCAGCTTGTGATGACTTACTGCCTTCAAGACTCAGCATGACTAAAGATACTCCTCTCCTCCTCTCCTCTCCTCCCCTACTCTCCTCTCCTCCCCCCTACTCTCCTCTCCTCTACTCTCCTCTCCTCCCCTCTACTCTCCTCTCCTCCCCTTCTCTCCTCTCCTCTCCTCCCCTCCTCTCCTCTCCCCTCCTCCCCTACTCTCCTCTCCTCCTCCCCCCTACTCTCCTCTCCTCCCCTACTCTCCTCTCCTCCCCCTCCCCCTACTCTTCTCCCCCCTCCTCTACTCTCCTCTCCCCCTCCCCTACTCTCCTCTCCCCCCTCCTTTACTCTCCTCTCCTCTCCCCTCCCCCTACCCTACTCTCCTCTCCCCTCCCCCCTCCTTTACTCTCCCCCTACTCTCCTTTCCCCCTCCCCCCTCCCCTACTCTCCACCTACTCTCCTCCTCCTCTCCCACTCCCCTACTCTCCTCTCCCCTCCTCTACTCTCCCCTACTTTCCTCTCCTCTCCCCCCTCCCAAACTCTCCTCTCGCTTGCGCAAACTTTCTATGGCCCCTATCTATTTCCTTCACTAATGTTGACCAGGGTCCATAGGCCCTGACAGAGATGTTTGTATACTATATAAAACAGGTCATCAGAAGAGTTAAAGTCAGCTGTGTCAGTGTATAGCCTACCAGAATCACAACCCTCTTCATAAATCACTATTACATGTTTTGTCCGTCGGATGTATTTAATTTCAGATTGGATTAAAAATGGATAAAGGGATGAAGAATCCATTGGTCTTCCTATTTTCATGATTTAGGGTGTCATTAAAACTTCTGGCCACTAGATGGCGCCATAGTACACAAAATGAACCACCAGGCGTTCACACTGCTTTGATGGGAGATGTCATGAGTTATTTTAACCATAAGAGGGCGCAACAGTACATGAAATGAAGACCAGGCCACCTTTCACCCACAGGGGTGGAAATTAAACTATTGACGGAGAATAAAAAAACAAGAGACTATATAGATGAGAAAAAGTCCAGGCTTTGGGATTTAGAGAGAGAGATGTTATGTTATTCAAGTCTATGTGTTTTGTCCCAGTTATCTCTCCTTCCTCCTGAAGTGTGCACTCGATCACTAGGCCTACTGCCCACAAAACGATCTCTCCTTCCTCCTGAAGTGTACACTGATTCACTAGGCCTACTGCCCACACGTCTAAAAGCATTGGATTGGTGTTGTGGAGACATGGGCTAGAGAGAGTTTCCATATACCAGTCATCCCCTTTCAAATCTATGAAGGCAAGTGAACAAGTGCTCACTTGGAGAGATAATTGGGACATTGTGCCAGGCTACAGTCAGTTACTCTCCAAGCGACACAAAGGGAGGCAAGAGAATTCAATAGCCTATAAGGCTACTCTCTATTTTATAGCTATCTTTTCCTGGCTGTTAAATAATACTGAACACGAATATATAAAGGGGGGCCTCCCGAGTGGGGCAGTGGTCTAAGGCTGTGCCGCTAGAGATTCTGGGTTTGAGTCCAGGCTCTGTCTCAGTGGTCTAAGGCTGTGCTGCTAGAGATTCTGGGATTGAGTCCAGGCCCTGTCTCAGTGGTCTAAGGCTGTGCTGCTAGAGATTCTGGGATTGAGTCCAGGCTCTGTCTCAGTGGTCTAAGGCTGTGCCGCTAGAGATTCTGGGATTGAGTCCAGGCCCTGTCTCAGTGGTCTAAGGCTGTGCCGCTAGAGATTCTGGGATTGAGTCCAGGCCCTGTCTCAGTGGTCTAAGGCTGTGCTGCTAGAGATTCTGAGGTTGAGTCCAGGCCCTATCTCAGTGGTCTAAGGCTGTGCCCCTAGAGATTCTGGGATTGAGTCCAAGCTCTGTCTCAGTGGTCTAAGGCTGTGCCGCTAGAGATTCTGGGTTTGAGTCCAAGCTCTGTCTCAGTGGTCTAAGGCTGTGCCCCTAGAGATTCTGGGTTTGAGGCCAGGCTCTGTCTCAGTGGTCTAAGGCTGTGCAGCTAGAGATTCTGGGATTGAGTCCAGGCTCTGTCTCAGTGGTCTAAGGCTGTGCTGCTAGAGATTCTGGGTTTGAGTCCAGGCTCTGTCTCAGTGGTCTAAGGCTGTGCCCCTAGAGATTCTGGGATTGAGTCCAGGCCCTGTCTCAGTGGTCTAAGGCTGTGCCCCTAGAGATTCTGGGATTGAGTCCAGGCTCTGTCTCAGTGGTCTAAGGCTGTGCAGCTAGAGATTCTGGGATTGAGTCCAGGCTCTGTCTCAGTGGTCTAAGGCTGTGCTGCTAGAGATTCTGGGTTTGAGTCCAGGCTCTGTCTCAGTGGTCTAAGGCTGTGCAGCTAGAGATTCTGGGTTTGAGTCCAGGCTCTGTCTCAGTGGTCTAAGGCTGTGCAGCTAGAGATTCTGGGATTGAGTCCAGGCTCTGTCTCAGTGGTCTAAGGCTGTGCTGCTAGAGATTCTGGGTTTGAGTCCAGGCCCTGTCTCAGTGGCCTAAGGCACTGCATCGCTGTTGCTAGCTGTGCTGCTAGAGATTCTGGGTTTGAGTCCATGCTCTGTCGCAGCCGACCGGGAGACCCATGGGGCGGCTAACAATTGACTCGGCGTCGTCCAGGTTAGGGAGGGTTTGGCCGGCAGGGATGTCCTTGTCCCATCGCGCTCTAGTGACTCCTGTGGCGGGCCGGGCGCAGTGCCCACTGACCAGGGTCGCCAGGTGTACGGTGTTTCCTCCGGCACATTGGTACTGCTGAAGTCCGGGTTAAGTGGGCATTGTGTCAAGAAGCAGTGCTGCTTGGTTGAGTTGTGTTTCGGAGGACGCAGGGCTCTCGACCTTCACCTCTCCCGAGTCTGTAGGGGAGTTGCAGCGATGAGACAAGACTGTAACTACCAATTGGATTCAAGGAAATTGGGGAGAAAACGGGGTAAAACATATATAAAAGCAACATGCAAACCTTTCCAGAATTTTACTGAGTTACAGTTCATAAAAGGAAATCCAGTCAATTTAAATAAATAAATTAGGCCATGGATTTCACATGACTGGGCAGGGGTGCAGCCATGGGTGGGCCTGGGAGGGCATAGGCCCACCCACTGGGGAGCCAGGCCAATCAGAAGGAGTTTTTTCAGCACAAAAAGGCTTTATTACAGACAGAAATACTCCTCAGTTTCAGCAGCTGTCCGGGTGACTCGTCTCAGACCATCCCGCAGATAAAAAAGACAGCTGTGGAGGTCCTGGGCTGGCGTGGTACACGTTTGTCTGCAGTTGTGAGGCCGGTTGGACGTACCACCAAATTCTCTAAATCGACATTAGAGGTGGCTTATGGTAGAGAAATTAACATTCGATTCTCTGGCAACAGCTCTGGTGGACATTCCTGCAGTCAGCATGCCAATTGCACGCTCCCTCAAAACTTGAGACATCTGTGGCATTGTGTTGTGTGACAAAACTGCACATTTTAAAGTGGCCTTTTATTGTCCACAGCGGAAGGTGCACCTGTGTAATGATCATGCTGTTTAATCAGCTTCTTGATATGCCACACGTGTCAGGTTTGCTGGATTATCTTGACAAAAGAGAAATAAGCTTTTTTGAGCGTATGGAACATTTCAGGGATGTTTTATTTCAGCTCACGAAACGTAATACATGTTGTGTTTATATTTCTGTTCAGTGTAGGACTGGGTCTACTGGGTCTACTGGGTCTACTGGGTCTACTCCACCACACTTCCACTGTGAACACACACACATACTGTACTCAAATATACATAAACTAAAGCTGTATATTGTTAAAAGGTTCCTAGACGGGATCCTTCAGGGGTTCTTCAAACTGAAACTGTTGCGGGGGGGGGGGGGGGGGGGGGGGGGGGGGTTCCTACCTGTAAGTTCTTCTTTAAAAGGAAAGAACCCCTTTTAATGGATCCTCAAATAACCTTTTGAAGAACCGTTTGGGGTTCATTGTTATTATTAATAATAATCAGCGTAACAATAATATTATTAAAAACATAACAATAACAACAACAACACATTTAAGTTGTCAGTGTTTATTATGATTTTAGGGGCAAAGAAGAATTGAAAAAATCTAAATATGAGGTAAACTCCCAGCGGAGCCTGAAGTCCAGCGGGTTCATCCTCGGGCGTGTTGATGTTAAGTACCTCCACCTGCTGTTTTTTCAGTTTGGCAGTTAGGTTTGTTAAGCTGCACTCGAAAAATTAGGGGTTCAACAAGGGTGAATTAGGGTTCAATAAGGGTCAAATTAGGGGTTCAACAAGGGTAAATTAGGGGTTCAATAAAGGTAAATTAGGGTTCAATACAAGTAAATTAGGGGTTCAACAATGGTTTATTAGGGTTCAACAAGGGTGAATTAGGGTTCAATACGGGTAAATTAGGGGTTCAACAAGGTTGATTTAGCGTTCAATACGGGTAAATTAGGGGTTCAGCGAGGGTGAATTAGGGGTTCAATAAGGGTGAATTAGGGTTCAATAAGGGTAAATTAGGGGTTCAAAAAGGATCAAATTAGGGGTTGAAAAAGGGTAAATTAGGGGTTCCACAAGGGTGAGTTAGGGTTCAATAAGGGTAATTAGGGGTTCAACAAGGGTAAATTAGGGGTTCCACAAGGGTGAGTTAGGGTTCAATAAGGGTAATTAAGGGGTTCAACAAGGGTAAATTAGGCGTTCAACAACGGTGAATTAGGGTTCAATAAGGGTAAATTAGGGGTTCAACAAGGGTAAAATTAAGGGTTCAACAAGGGTAAATTAGGGGTTCAACAAGGGTAAATGAGTGGTTCAACAAGGGTAAATGAGTGGTTCAACAAGGGTAAATGAGTGGTTCAACAAGGGTAAATGAGTGGTTCAACAAGGGTAAATGAGTGGTTCAACAAGGGTAAATTAGGGGTTCAACAAGGGTAAATGAGTGGTTCAACAAGGGTAAATGAGTGGTTCAACAAGGGTAAATGAGTGGTTCAACAAGGGTAAATGAGTGGTTCAACAAGGGTAAATTAGGGGTTCAACAAGGGTAAATTAGGGGTTCAACAAGGGTAAATTAGGGGTTCAACAAGGGTAAATTAGGGGTTCAGCAAGGGGTAAATGAGTGCTTCAACAAGGGTAAATTAGGTGTTCAGCAAGGGTTCTTCTAAGATGCTCAACGTTCTTTTGTTCCAAGCAAGTCAGAGAGATTTGGATATTATTTGTCCCCTGAAGTTCGGTAGATTGCTCTAATTAAACCAAAGACTTTAAAAACTCTATTTCATGTCCCCAAATCTGTTTTGTCCTCCCTGAGTCAGGTCTTAGAAAGGGACATGGGTGGATCAATCCTGTTCTGCCCTCCTGAGTCCCTCTAAACACTACAGTGAAAACTACAGTAAAAACTACAGTAAAGTCCCCAAAACACTACAGTGAATACTACAGTTGTCTTATACTACAGTATTTTTTTCCCAGGCCTGTGTTGTGAGATGTCTCTCTCTCTCTCTCTCTCTCTCTCTCTCTCTCTCTCTCTCTCTCTCTCTCTCTCTCCCTCTCTCTCTCTCTCTCTCTCTCTCTCTCTCTCTCTGTCTCTCCCTCTCTATCTCCCTCTCTCTCTATGTCTCTCTCTCTCTCTCTCTCTCTCTGTGTCGGTCTGTATCTGGTAGGCCCTGGGAGGCTCAATGTGGCAGAGATCATTTGTTTGCTTTGCAATTATTTTCCGCCAGTGGACACATTGATTCATACGGTACAGAGAGACAGTGTGTTTCACAGAGAGGGAGAGAGCCCGAGAGAGAAGGAGACACAGAGGGAGAAAGAGAGAGACACAGAGAGAGAGAGAGGGACACAGAGAGAGAGGGAGACACAGACGGAGAGAAAGAAATACACAGATGGAGAGAGGGAGACAAAGGGAGAGAGGGAGACACAGTGTTTAATAGAGAATCTCTATTGTAGTCCTCCAGTCCCCCCATAGACATTTTTATTGATGCCCTGGGCAAACAAACCTGGTTCAAATCATCGAGGGCTTGATAATTAGTTGACAAGTACAATGAGACAGAGAGAGACAGATAGAGACAGATAGAGAGAGAGGGATGGGATGGAGAGAGAGAGATGAGAGAGAGATGAGAGAGAGAGGGATGGGATGGAGAGAGAGAGATGAGAGAGAGATGAGAGAGAGAGAGAGAGGCAGAGGGATGGGTGTGTTAGTCCAGGACCAGTCTCATTCTGTCTGGATAACACCCCCTCAGTGTGTTAGTCCAGGACCAGTCTCATTCTGTCTGGATAACACCCCCTCAGTGTGTTAGTCCAGGACCAGTCTCATTCTGTCTGGATAACACCCCCTCAGTGTGTTAGTCCAGGACCAGTCTCATTCTGTCTGGATAACACCCCCTCAGTGTGTTAGTCCAGGACCAGTCTCATTCTGTCTGGATAACACCCCCTCAGTGTGTTAGTCCAGGACCAGTCTCGTTCTGTCTGGATAACACCCCCTCAGTGTGTTAGTCCAGGAACAGTCGCATTCTGTCTGGATAACACCCCCTCAGTGTGTTAGTACAGGACCAGTCTCATTCTGTCTGGATAACACCCCCTCAGTGTGTTAGTCCAGGACCAGTCTCATTCTGTCTGGATAACACCCCCTCAGTGTGTTAGTCCAGGACCAGTCTCATTCTGTCTGGATAACACCCCCTCAGTGTGTTAGTACAGGACCAGTCTCATTCTGTCTGGATAACACCCCCTCAGTGTGTTAGTCCAGGACCAGTCTCATTCTGTCTGGATAACACCCCCTCAGTGTGTTAGTCCAGGACCAGTCTCATTCTGTCTGGATAACACCCCCTCAGTGTGTTAGTCCAGGACCAGTCTCATTCTGTCTGGATAACACCCCCTCAGTGTGTTAGTCCAGGACCAGTCTCATTCTGTCTGGATAACACCCCCTCAGTGTGTTAGTCCAGGACCAGTCTCATTCTGTCTGGATAACACCCCCTCAGTGTGTTAGTCCAGGACCAGTCTCGTTCTGTCTGGATAACACCCCCTCAGTGTGTTAGTCCAGGAACAGTCGCATTCTGTCTGGATAACACCCCCTCAGTGTGTTAGTACAGGACCAGTCTCATTCTGTCTGGATAACACCCCCTCAGTGTGTTAGTCCAGGACCAGTCTCATTCTGTCTGGATAACACCCCCTCAGTGTGTTAGTCCAGGACCAGTCTCATTCTGTCTGGATAACACCCCCTCAGTGTGTTAGTACAGGACCAGTCTCATTCTGTCTGGATAACACCCCCTCAGTGTGTTAGACCAGGACCAGTCTCATTCTGTCTGGATAACACCCCCTCAGTGTGTTAGTACAGGACCAGTCTCATTCTGTCTGGATAACACCCCCTCAGTGTGTTAGACCAGGACCAGTCTCATTCTGTCTGGGTAACACCCCCTCAGTGTGTTAGTACAGGACCAGTATCATTCTGTCTGGATAACACCCCCTCAGTGTGTTAGTCCAGGACCAGTCTCATTCTGTCTGGATAACACCCCCTCAGTGTGTTAGTCCAGGACCAGTCTCATTCTGTCTGGGTAACACCCCCTCAGTGTGTTAGTCCAGGACCAGTCTCATTCTGTCTGGATAACACCCCCTCAGTGTGTTAGTACAGGACCAGTCTCATTCTGTCTGGATAACACCCCCTCAGTGTGTTAGACCAGGACCAGTCTCATTCTGTCTGGATAACACCCCCTCAGTGTGTTAGTCCAGGACCAGTCTCATTCTGTCTGGATAACACCCCCTCAGTGTGTTAGACCAGGACCAGTCTCATTATGTCTGGATAACACCCCCTCAGTGTGTTAGTCCAGGACCAGTCTCATTCTGTCTGGATAACACCCCCTCAGTGTGTTAGTCCAGGACCAGTCTCATTCTGTCTGGGTAACACCCCCTCAGTGTGTTAGTACAGGACCAGTCTCATTCTGTCTGGATAACACCCCCTCAGTGTGTTAGTACAGGACCAGTCTCATTTTGTCTGGATAACACCCCCTCAGTGTGTTAGTACAGGACCAGTCTCATTCTGTCTGGATAACACCCCCTCAGTGTGTTAGTCCAGGACCAGTCTCATTCTGTCTGGATAACACCCCCTCAGTGTGTTAGTACAGGACCAGTCTCATTCTGTCTGGGTAACACCCCCTCAGTGTGTTAGTCCAGGACCAGTCTCATTCTGTCTGGATAACACCCCCTCAGTGTGTTAGTCCAGGACCAGTCTCATTCTGTCTGGGTAACACCCCCTCAGTGTGTTAGTCCAGGACCAGTCTCATTCTGTCTGGATAACACCCCCTCAGTGTTTTAGTACAGGACCAGTCTCATTCTGTCTGGATAACACCCCCTCAGTGTGTTAGACCAGGACCAGTCTCATTCTGTCTGGATAACACCCCCTCAGTGTGTTAGTCCAGGACCAGTCTCATTCTGTCTGGTAACACCCCCTCAGTGTGTTAGTACAGGACCAGTCTCATTCTGTCTGGGTAACACCCCCTCAGTGTGTTAGTCCAGGACCAGTCTCATTCTGTCTGGATAACACCCCCTCAGTGTGTTAGTCCAGGACCAGTCTCATTCTGTCTGGATAACACCCCCTCAGTGTGTTAGTCCAGGACCAGTCTCATTCTGTCTGGATAACACCCCCTCAGTGTGTTAGTCCAGGACCAGTCTCATTCTGTCTGGGTAACACCCCCTCAGTGTGTTAGTCCAGGACCAGTCTCATTCTGTCTGGATAACATCCCCTCAGTGTGTTAGTCCAGGACCAGTCTCATTCTGTCTGGGTAACACCCCCTCAGTGTGTTAGTACAGGACCAGTCTCATTCTGTCTGGATAACACCCCCTCAGTGTGTTAGTACAGGACCAGTCTCATTCTGTCTGGGTAACACCCCCTCAGTGTGTTAGTCCAGGACCAGTCTCATTCTGTCTGGATAACACCCCCTCAGTGTGTTAGTCCAGGACCAGTCTCATTCTGTCTGGATAACACCCCCTCAGTGTGTTAGTCCAGGACCAGTCTCATTCTGTCTGGATAACACCCCCTCAGTGTGTTAGTACAGGACCAGTCTCATTCTGTCTGGATAACACCCCCTCAGTGTGTTAGTACAGGACCAGTCTCATTCTGTCTGGGTAACACCCCCTCAGTGTGTTAGTCCAGGACCAGTCTCATTCTGTCTGGATAACACCCCCTCAGTGTGTTAGTCCAGGACCAGTCTCATTCTATCTGGATAACACCCCCTCAGTGTGTTAGACCAGGACCAGTCTCATTCTGTCTGGATAACACCCCCTCAGTGTGTTAGTCCAGGACCAGTCTCATTCTGTCTGGGTAACACCCCCTCAGTGTGTTAGTCCAGGACCAGTCTCATTCTGTCTGGATAACACCCCCTCAGTGTGTTAGTCCAGGACCAGTCTCATTCTGTCTGGATAACACCCCCTCAGTGTGTTAGTACAGGACCAGTCTCATTCTGTCTGGGTAACACCCCCTCAGTGTGTTAGTCCAGGACCAGTCTCATTCTGTCTGGATAACACCCCCTCAGTGTGTTAGTCCAGGACCAGTCTCATTCTGTCTGGGTAACACCCCCTCAGTGTGTTAGTCCAGGACCAGTCTCATTCTGTCTGGATAACACCCCCTCAGTGTGTTAGTACAGGACCAGTCTCATTCTGTCTGGATAACACCCCCTCAGTGTGTTAGACCAGGACCAGTCTCATTCTGTCTGGATAACACCCCCTCAGTGTGTTAGTCCAGGACCAGTCTCATTCTGTCTGGTAACACCCCCTCAGTGTGTTAGTCCAGGACCAGTCTCATTCTGTCTGGATAACACCCCCTCAGTGTGTTAGTCCAGGACCAGTCTCATTCTGTCTGGATAACACCCCCTCAGTGTGTTAGTCCAGGACCAGTCTCATTCTGTCTGGGTAACACCCCCTCAGTGTGTTAGTCCAGGACCAGTCTCATTCTGTCTGGATAACATCCCCTCAGTGTGTTAGTCCAGGACCAGTCTCATTCTGTCTGGGTAACACCCCCTCAGTGTGTTAGTACAGGACCAGTCTCATTCTGTCTGGATAACACCCCCTCAGTGTGTTAGTACAGGACCAGTCTCATTCTGTCTGGATAACACCCCCTCAGTGTGTTAGTACAGGACCAGTCTCATTCTGTCTGGATAACACCCCCTCAGTGTGTTAGTACAGGACCAGTCTCATTCTGTCTGGATAACACCCCCTCAGTGTGTTAGTCCAGGACCAGTCTCATTCTGTCTGGGTAACACCCCCTCAGTGTGTTAGTACAGGACCAGTCTCATTCTGTCTGGATAACACCCCCTCAGTGTGTTAGTCCAGGACCAGTCTCATTCTGTCTGGGTAACACCCCCTCAGTGTGTTAGTCCAGGACCAGTCTCATTCTGTCTGGGTAACACCCCCTCAGTGTGTTAGTCCAGGACCAGTCTCATTCTGTCTGGGTAACACCCCCTCAGTGTGTTAGTCCAGGACCAGTCTCATTCTGTCTGGGTAACACCCCCTCAGTGTGTTAGTCCCTTTTTCTGCAGAGCTCCGTCAATGATCCCTCCCTCTTTGTCTCTCTTTACCCTGTGTGTGTGTGTGTGTGTGTGTGTGTGTGTGTGTGTGTGTGTGTGTGTGTGTGTGTGTGTGTGTGTGTGTGTGTGTGTGTGTGTGTGTGTGTGTGTGTGTGTGTGTGTGTGTGTGTGTGTGTGCATGGTCGCTTTCTGAAAGTCACTTCCTTACAAAACACACATACACACACAAACTTACACATCCGTCCGCCTCCCTCCCTCCCTCCCTCCCTCCCTCCCTCCCTCCCTCCCTCCCTCCCTCCCTCCCTCCCTCCCTCCCTCCCTCCCTCCCTCTCACCATAGCCAGCAGCATTCCACCCTACATCCCAATGCTGGCTTCTGAAGCTAAACAGGGTTGGTCTCTGGATTGGAGACCAGATGCTGCTGGAAGTGGTGTAGGAAGCACTCTTTCCTCTGGTATAAAAAATATCCCAGACACTGCCCTGTGTAGGGTGCCGTCTTTCGGATGGGACGTTAACCAGGTGTCCTGACTCTCTGAGGTCATTAAAGATCCCATGGCACTTATCGTAAGAGTAGGGGTGTTAACCCCGGTGTCCTGGATAAATTCCCAAGCTGTCCCTCATACCATCATGCTCACCTAATCTCCACCAGTTTACAATTGGCTCATTCATCCCCCTGTAACTATTCACCAGGTCGTTGCTGTAAATGAGAACGTGTTCTCAGTCAACTTACCTGGTAAAAAAGGTACAAAAAAAAAGGTACAAAAAAAAAAAGAAAAAGTATGAATGTATGTATTTGTAAGTCGCTCTGGATAAGAGCGTCTGCTAAATGACTTAAATGTAAATGTAAATGTAAAATAAAAAATAAATAAAAAATAAATAAAAATAAATGGTCTCACTCCTTGGTATTGTTTTAAGGGTCTCGTCCCAAATTAAACCCTTTTCCATTCATAGTGCACTACATTATTCCCAGGGCACTAAGGGATTGGGATCACAAGGTATCATAGGGTTCTGGTCAAAAGTAGTGCACTATATAGGGAATAGGGTTCTGGTCTAAAGTAGTGCACTATATAGGGAATAGGGTTCCATAGGGTTCTGGTCAAAAGTAGTGCACTATATAGGGAATAGGGCTCTGGTCTAAAGTAGGGCACTATATAGGGAATAGGGTTCTGGTCTAAAGTAGGGCACTATATAGGGAATAGGGTTCCATTTGGGATGCTACGGGAGATTTGACTACTTGGAGGCGCGATGGTGGACTGGGTCGCACTGGGGTCGGGCTGGGGGTCACGGCGACAAAAGCAGGTAGCATCAGCTGACCCTGAAACTAATTCATTCATGATTAGAGCTACACTTAAAAAGCACAGAG
>NW_024061647.1:0-48640 GCF_016432855.1 Salvelinus namaycush | reverse complement strand
TAGCATGGCTCCAAAATGGCACCCTATTCACTATATAGTGCACTACTTTAGATCAGGACCCTATATAGTGCACTACTTTAGACCAGGTCCCTATATAGTACACTACTTTAGACCAGAGCCCTATATAGTGTACTACTTTAGACCAAAACCTTATATAGTGCACTACTTTAGACCAGAGCCCTATATAGTGTACTACTTTAGACCAGGACCCTATATAGTGCACTACTTTAGCCCAGAGCCAGATATAGTACAATACTTTAGACCAGATGCCCATGGCTGTCCCTAGGGGGATACGTTAGGGCACTATATAAGGAAAAGGGTTCCATTGGGACATGTGTAGTCTCAACCAGAGTGTGTTGCTGGTTAGAGATCCACTTCTCTCTTTCTCTGTTCCTGACGGGTTTATTTTGAAACACTCCTTCTCACTTTCCTTCGCTGCCCCTGTCTGTCTGCGTGTCTGTCTCCACCCTCTCTGTCTCTGTCTCTGTCTCTGTCTCTGTCTCTCTCCCTCTCCATCTCCCTCTCCCTCTGTTTCTCCCTCTGTCTCTCCGTCTCTCCGTCTGTCTCTATGTCTCTGTGTCTCTGTCTCCGTCTCTCTCTCCGTCTCTCTCTCCGTCTCTCTCTCTCCGTCTCTCTCTCCGTCTCTCTCTCTCTCCGTCTCTCTCTCTCTCCGTCTCTCTCTCCGTCTCTCTTGTCTCTCTCCTGTCTCCTCTCTCTCGCTCTCTCTCTGTCTCTCTCTTTCTCCGTATCTCTCTCCGTCTCTCTCTCTGTCTCTCTCTCCGTCTCTCTCTCCGTCTCTCTCTCCGTCTCTCTCTCCGTCTCTCTCTCTGTCTCTCTCTCCGTCTCTCTCTCCGTCTCTCTCTCTGTCTCTCTCTCTCTCCATCTCCCTCTCCCTCTGTCTCTCCCTCTGTCTCTCCCTCTGTCTCTCCGTCTCTCCGTCTGTCTCTATGTCTCTGTCTCCGTCTCTCTCTCCGTCTCTCTCCCGTCTCTCTCTCCGTCTCTCTCTCTCTCTCCTCTCTCCGTCTCTCTCTCTCTTCTCCAGTCTCTCTCAATTCAATTCAATTCAATCAAGGGGCTTTATTGGCATGGGAAACAGTGTTAACATTGCCAAAGCAAGTGAGGTAGATATTAACAATATTATATATTATTATAATAGTAGATATTATCTCTCCGCTCTTCTCTGCTTCTCTCGTCTCTCTCTCTCTCTCTCTCGTCTTCTTCTGTCTCTCTCTCCGTCTCTCCTTGTCTCTCTCTCTCCGTCTCTCCTTGTCTCTCTCTCTCTCCTTGTCTCTCTCTCCTTGTCTCTCTCTCTCTCTCTCTCTCTCCGTCTCTCTCTCGTCTCTCTCTCTGTTCTCTCTCCGTCTCTCTCTCCGTCTCTCTCTCCGTTCTTCTCTCCGTCTCTCTCTCCCTCTCTCTCCGTCCCTCTCTGTCTCTTCTCCGTCTCTCTCTCTGTCTTCTCTCCGTCTCTCTCTCCGTATCTCTCTCCGTCTCTCTCTCCGTCTCTCTCTCCGTCTCTCTCTCTGTCTCTCTCTCTCTCCGTCTCTCCCTCTGTCTCTCCGTCTCTCCGTCTGTCTCTATGTCTCTGTCTCCGTCTCTCTCTCCGTCTCTCTCCCGTCTCTCTCTCCGTCTCTCTCTCCGTCTCTCTCTCCGTCTCTCTCTCTCTCCGTCTCTCTCTCTCTCTCTCTCAGTCTCTCTCAATTCAATTCAATTCAATTCAAGGGGCTTTATTGGCATGGGAAACATGTGTTAACATTGCCAAAGCAAGTGAGGTAGATATTATACAATATTATATATTATTATAATAGTAGATATTATCTCTCCGTCTCTCTCTCTGTTCCTCTTCGCTCTCTCCGTCCTCTTTTCGTTCTCTGTCTCTCTCTCCGTCTCTCTCCGTCTCTTTCGTCTCTCTTCTGTCTCTCTCTTCTCGTCTTCTCTCTCTCTCTCTCTCCTGCTCTCTTCGTCTCTCTTGTCTCTCTCTCTCCGTTTCTCTCCGTCTCTCTCTCTGTCTCTCTCTCCGTCCTCTTCTCTCTGCTCTCTTTCCGTCTCTCTCTCCTTCTCTCTCTCTCTCTCTCTCCGTCTCTCTCTCCGTCTCTCTCTCTGTCTCTCTGTCTCTCTCTCTCTCCGTCTCTCTCTCTGTCTCGCTCTCTCTCCGTCTCTCTCTCCGTCTCTCCGTCTCTCTCCCTCTCCCCCTAGGGATAGTACTACTGTCTGTATCAGTACCATAGTAATATAGTACTACTGTCTGTATCAGTACCATAGTAATATAGTACTACTGTCTGTATCAGTACCATAGTAATATAGTACTACTGTCTGTATCAGTACCATAGTAATATAGTACTACTGTCTGTATCAGTACCATAGTAATATTTTACTACTGTCTGTATCAGTACCATAGTAATATAGTACTACTGTCTGTATTAGTACCATAGTAGTATAGTACTACTGTCTGTATTAGTACCATAGTAGTATAGTACTACTGTCTGGATCAGTAGCATAGTAGTATAGTACTACTGTTAGACTGGTCCTGTACCCAACAGATGAGACTGTTCCTGTATACACACTCTGATTGGGTATTATCCAGACAGAATGAGACTGGTCCTGGTCTAAACACACTGAGGAGGGTGGTTAGCCGCAGACAGAAGGAGAATGGTGCCTGGTCTCACACACTGAGGGGGTGGTTACCCAGACAGAATGAGACTGTTCACCTGGACTAACACACTGAGGGGGATGTTACACAGACAGAATGAGACTGGTACCTGGACTAACACACTGAGGGGGTGTTACCCAGACAGAATGAGACTGGTCCTGGTCTAACACACTGAGGGGGTGTTACCCTTACAGAATGAGACTGGTCCTGGTCTAACACACTGAGGGGGTGTTACCCAGGCAGAATGAGACTGGTCCTGTACTAACACACTGAGGGGGTGTTACCCAGACAGAATGAGACTGGTCCTGTACTAACACACTGAGGGGGTGTTATCCAGACAGAATGAGACTGGTCCTGGACTAACACACTGAGGGGGTGTTATCCAGACAGAATGAGACTGGTCCTGGTCTAACACACTGAGGGGGTGTTATCCAGACAGAATGAGACTGGTCCTGTACTAACACACTGAGGGGGTGTTATCCAGACAGAATGAGACTGGTCCTGTACTAACACACTGAGGGGGTGTTACCCAGACAGAATGAGACTGGTCCTGTACTAACACATTGAGGGGGTGTTACCCAGACAAAATGAGACTGGTCCTGGTCTAACACACTGAGGGGGTGTTACCCAGACAGAATGACACTGGTCCTGGTCTAACACACTGAGGGGGTGTTATCCAGACAGAATGAGACTGGTCCTGGACTAACACACTGAGGGGGTGTTACCCAGACAGAATGAGACTGGTCCTGGACTAACACACTGAGGGGGTGTTACCCAGGCAGAATGAGACTGGTCCTGGACTAACACACTGAGGGGGTGTTACCCAGACAGAATGAGACTGGTCCTGGACTAACACACTGAGGGGATGTTATCCAGGACAGAATGAGACTGGTCCTGGACTAACACACTGAGGGGGTGTTACCCAGACAGAATGAGACTGGTCCTGGTCTAACACACTGAGGGGGTGTTATCCAGACAGAATGAGACTGGTCCTGTACTAACACACTGAGGGGGTGTTATCCAGACAGAATGAGACTGGTCCTGTACTAACACACTGAGGGGGTGTTACCCAGACAGAATGAGACTGGTCCTGGACTAACACACTGAGGGGGTGTTAACCAGACAGAATGAGACTGGTCCTGGACTAACACACTGAGGGGGTGTTATCCAGACAGAATGAGACTGGTCCTGGACTAACACACTGAGGGGGTGTTAACCAGACAGAATGAGACTGGTCCTGGACTAACACACTGAGGGGGTGTTATCCAGACAGAATGAGACTGGTCCTGGTCTAACACACTGAGGGGGTGTTATTCAGACAGAATGAGACTGGTCCTGTACTAACACACTGAGGGGGTGTTATCCAGACAGAATGAGACTGGTCCTGGACTAACACACTGAGGGGGTGTTATCCAGACAGAATGAGACTGGTCCTGGACTAACACACTGAGGGGGTGTTATCCAGACAGAATGAGACTGGTCCTGGACTAACACACTGAGGGGGTGTTATCCAGACAGAATGAGACTGGTCCTGGTCTAACACACTGAGGGGGTGTTATTCAGACAGAATGAGACTGGTCCTGTACTAACACACTGAGGGGGTGTTATCCAGACAGAATGAGACTGGTCCTGGACTAACACACTGAGGGGGTGTTATCCAGACAGAATGAGACTGGTCCTGGACTAACACACTGAGGGGGTGTTATCCAGACAGAATGAGACTGGTCCTGGACTAACACACTGAGGGGGTGTTATCCAGACAGAATGAGACTGGTCCTGGACTAACACACTGAGGGGGTGTTACCAGACAGAATGAGACTGGTCCTGGACTAACACACTGAGGGGGTGTTATCCAGACAGAATGAGACTGGTCCTGGACTAACACACTGAGGGGGTGTTATCCAGACAGAATGAGACTGGTCCTGGACTAACACACTGAGGGGGTGTTATCCAGACAGAATGAGACTGGTCCTGGACTAACACACTGAGGGGGTGTTACCCAGACAGAATGAGACTGGTCCTGGACTAACACACTGAGGGGGTGTTACCCAGGCAGAATGAGACTGGTCCTGGACTAACACACTGAGGGGGTGTTACCCAGACAGAATGAGACTGGTCCTGGACTAACACACTGAGGGGATGTTATCCAGACAGAATGAGACTGGTCCTGGACTAACACACTGAGGGGGTGTTACCCAGACAGAATGAGACTGGTCCTGGTCTAACACACTGAGGGGGTGTTATCCAGACAGAATGAGACTGGTCCTGTACTAACACACTGAGGGGGTGTTATCCAGACAGAATGAGACTGGTCCTGTACTAACACACTGAGGGGGTGTTACCCAGACAGAATGAGACTGGTCCTGGACTAACACACTGAGGGGGTGTTAACCAGACAGAATGAGACTGGTCCTGGACTAACACACTGAGGGGGTGTTATCCAGACAGAATGAGACTGGTCCTGGACTAACACACTGAGGGGGTGTTAACCAGACAGAATGAGACTGGTCCTGGACTAACACACTGAGGGGGTGTTATCCAGACAGAATGAGACTGGTCCTGGTCTAACACACTGAGGGGGTGTTATTCTGACAGAATGAGACTGGTCCTGTACTAACACACTGAGGGGGTGTTATCCAGACAGAATGAGACTGGTCCTGGACTAACACACTGAGGGGGTGTTATCCAGACAGAATGAGACTGGTCCTGGACTAACACACTGAGGGGGTGTTATCCAGACAGAATGAGACTGGTCCTGGACTAACACACTGAGGGGGTGTTATCCAGACAGAATGAGACTGGTCCTGGACTAACACACTGAGGGGGTGTTACCAGACAGAATGAGACTGGTCCTGGACTAACACACTGAGGGGGTGTTATCCAGACAGAATGAGACTGGTCCTGGACTAACACACTGAGGGGGTGTTATCCAGACAGAATGAGACTGGTCCTGGACTAACACACTGAGGGGGTGTTATCCAGACAGAATGAGACTGGTCCTGGACTAACACACTGAGGGGGTGTTATCCAGACAGAATGAGACTGGTCCTGGACTAACACACTGAGGGGGTGTTATCCAGACAGAATGAGACTGGTCCTGTACTAACACACTGAGGGGGTGTTACCCAGACAGAATGAGACTGGTCCTGGACTAACACACTGAGGGGGTGTTACCCAGACAGAATGAGACTGGTCCTGTACTAACACACTGAGGGGGTGTTATCCAGACAGAATGAGACTGGTCCTGGACTAACACACTGAGGGGGTGTTATCCAGACAGAATGAGACTGGTCCTGGACTAACACACTGAGGGGGTGTTATCCAGACAGAATGAGACTGGTCCTGGACTAACACACTGAGGGGGTGTTACCAGACAGAATGAGACTGGTCCTGGACTAACACACTGAGGGGGTGTTATCCAGACAGAATGAGACTGGTCCTGGACTAACACACTGAGGGGGTGTTATCCAGACAGAATGAGACTGGTCCTGGACTAACACACTGAGGGGGTGTTATCCAGACAGAATGAGACTGGTCCTGGACTAACACACCCATCCCTCTGCCTCTCTCTCTCTCTCTCATCTCTCTCTCATCTCTCTCTCTCCATCCCATCCCTCTCTCTCTCATCTCTCTCTCATCTCTCTCTCTCCATCCCATCCCTCTCTCTCTATCTGTCTCTCTCTGTCTCATTGTACTTGTCAACTAATTATCAAGCCCTCGATGATTTGAACCAGGTTTGTTTGCCCAGGGCATCAATAAAAATGTCTATGGGGGGACTGGAGGACTACAATAGAGATTCTCTATTAAACACTGTGTCTCCCTCTCTCCCTTTGTCTCCCTCTCTCCATCTGTGTATTTCTTTCTCTCCGTCTGTGTCTCCCTCTCTCTCTGTGTCCCTCTCTCTCTCTCTGTGTCTCTCTCTTTCTCCCTCTGTGTCTCCTTCTCTCTCGGGCTCTCTCCCTCTCTGTGAAACACACTGTCTGTCTGTACCGTATGAATCAATGTGTCCACTGGCGGAAAATAATTGCAAAGCAAACAAATGATCTCTGCCACATTGAGCCTCCCAGGGCCTACCAGATACAGACCGACACAGAGAGAGAGAGAGAGAGAGAGAGACATAGAGAGATAGGGAGATAGAGAGGGAGAGACAGAGAGAGAGAGAGAGAGAGAGAGAGAGAGAGAGAGAGAGAGAGAGAGAGAGAGAGAGAGAGAGAGGGAGAGAGAGAGAAAGAGAGAGAGAGAGACATCTCACAACACAGGCCTGGGAAAAAAATACTGTAGTATAAGACAACTGTAGTATTCACTGTAGTGTTTTGGGGACTTTACTGTAGTTTTTACTGTAGTTTATACTGTCGTGTTTAGAGGGACTCAGGAGGGCAGAACAGGATTGATCCACCCATGTCCCTTTCTAAGACCTGACTCAGGGAGGACAAAACAGATTTGGGGACATGAAATAGAGTTTTTAAAGTCTTTGGTTTAATTAGAGCAATCTACCGAACTTCAGGGGACAAATAATATCCAAATCTCTCTGACTTGCTTGGAACAAAAGAACGTTGAGCATCTTAGAAGAACCCTTGTTCAACACCTAATTTACCCTTGTTGAAGCACTCATTTACCCCTTGCTGAACCCCTAATTTACCCTTGTTGAACCCCTAATTTACCCTTGTTGAACCCCTCATTTACCCTTGTTGAACCTCTCATTGACCCTTGTTGAACCTCTCATTGACCCTTGTTGAACCTCTCATTGACCCTTGTTGAACCCCTAATTTACCCTTGTTGAACCCCTAATTGACCCTTGTTGAACCCCTAATTTACCCTTGTTGAACCACTCATTTACCCTTGTTGAACCACTCATTTACCCTTGTTGAACCACTCATTTACCCTTGTTGAACCACTCATTTACCCTTGTTGAACCACTCATTTACCCTTGTTGAACCCCTAATTTACCCTTGTTGAACCCCTAATTTACCCTTGTTGAACCCCTAATTTACCCTTGTTGAACCCTTAATTTTACCCTTGTTGAACCCCTAATTTACCCTTATTGAACCCTAATTCACCGTTGTTGAACGCCTAATTTACCCTTGTTGAACCCCTAATTACCCTTATTGAACCCTAACTCACCCTTGTGGAACCCCTAATTTACCATTTTTCAACCCCTAATTTGATCCTTGTTGAACCCCTAATTTACCCTTATTGAACCCTAATTCACCCTTATTGAACCCCTAATTCACCCTCGCTGAACCCCTAATTTACCCGTATTGAACGCTAAATCAACCTTGTTGAACCCCTAATTTACCCGTATTGAACCCTAATTCACCCTTGTTGAACCCTAATAAACCATTGTTGAACCCCTAATTTACTTGTATTGAACCCTAATTTACCTTTATTGAACCCCTAATTTACCCTTGTTGAACCCCTAATTTGACCCTTATTGAACCCTAATTCACCCTTGTTGAACCCCTAATTTTTCGAGTGCAGCTTAACAAACCTAACTGCCAAACTGAAAAATGTGGATTTGAATTTGAGACAACAGCAGGTGCAGGTACTTAACATCAACACGCCCGAGGATGAACCCGCTGGACTTCAGGCTCCGCTGGGAGTTTACCTCATATTTAGATTTTTTAAATTCTTCTTTGCCCCTAAAATCATAATAAACACTGACAACTAAAATGTGTTGTTGTTGTTATTGTTATGTTTTTAATAATATTATTGTTACGCTGATTATTATTAATAATAACAATGAACCCCAAACGGTTCTTCAAAAGGTTATTTGAGGATCCATTAAAAGGGGTTCTTTCCTTTTAAAGAAGACCTTACAGGTAGGAACCCCTCCCCCAACAGTTTCAGTTTGAAGAACCCCTGAAGGATCCCGTCTAGGAACCTTTTAACAATATACAGCTTTAGTTTATGTATATTTTAGTACAGTATGTGTGTGTGTTCACAGTGGAAGTGTGGTGGAGTAGACCCAGGCCTACAATACACTGAACAGAAATATAAACACAACATGTATATTTTAGTACAGTATGTGTGTGTGGAGTAGACCCAGTAGACCCAGTAGACCCAGTAGACCCAGGCCTACAATACACTGAAGAGAAATATAAACACAACATGTATTACGTTTCGTGAGCTGAAATAAAACATCCCTGAAATGTTCCATACGCTCAAAAAAGCTTATTTCTCTTTTGTCAAGATAATCCAGCAAACCTGACACGTGTGGCATATCAAGAAGCTGATTAAACAGCATGATCATTACACAGGTGCACCTTCCGCTGTGGACAATAAAAGGCCACTTTAAAATGAGCAGTTTTGTCACACAACACAATGCCACAGATGTCTCAAGTTTTGAGGGAGCGTGCAATTGGCATGCTGACTGCAGGAATGTCCACCAGAGCTGTTGCCAGAGAATCGAATGTTAATTTCTCTACCATAAGCCACCTCTAATGTCGATTTAGAGAATTTGGTGGTACGTCCAACCGGCCTCACAACTGCAGACAAACGTGTACCACGCCAGCCCAGGACCTCCACAGCTGGCTTTTTTATCTGCGGGATGGTCTGAGACGAGTCACCCGGACAGCTGCTGAAACTGAGGAGTATTTCTGTCTGTAATAAAGCCTTTTTGTGCTGAAAAAACTCCTTCTGATTGGCCTGGCTCCCCAGTGGGTGGGCCTATGCCCTCCCAGGCCCACCCATGGCTGCACCCCTGCCCAGTCATGTGAAATCCATGGCCTAATTTATTTATTTAAATTGACTGGATTTCCTTTTATGAACTGTAACTCAGTAAAATTCTGGAAAGGTTTGCATGTTGCTTTTATATATGTTTTACCCCGTTTTCTCCCCAATTTCCTCGAATCCAATTGGTAGTTACAGTCTTGTCTCATCGCTGCAACTCCCCTACAGACTCGGGAGAGGTGAAGGTCGAGAGCCCTGCGTCCTCCGAAACACAACTCAACCAAGCAGCATTGCTTCTTAACACAATGCCCACTTAACCCGGACATCAGCAGTACCAATGTGCCGGAGGAAACACCGTACACCTGGCGACCCTGGTCAGTGGGCCCGGCCCGCCACAGGAGTCACTAGAGCGCGATGGGACAAGGACATCCCTGCCGGCCAAACCCTCCCTAACCTGGACGACGCCGAGTCAATTGTTAGCCGCCCCATGGGTCTCCCGGTCGGCTGCGACAGAGCATGGACTCAAACCCAGAATCTCTAGCAGCACAGCTAGCAACAGCGATGCAGTGCCTTAGGCCACTGAGACAGAGCCTGGACTCAATCCCAGAATCTCTAGCAGCACAGCTAGCAACAGCGATGCAGTGCCTTAGGCCACTGAGACAGGGCCTGGACTCAAACCCAGAATCTCTAGCAGCACAGCCTTAGACCACTGAGACAGAGCCTGGACTCAATCCCAGAATCTCTAGCTGCACAGCCTTAGACCACTGAGACAGAGCCTGGACTCAAACCCAGAATCTCTAGCTGCACAGCCTTAGACCACTGAGACAGAGCCTGGACTCAAACCCAGAATCTCTAGCAGCACAGCCTTAGACCACTGAGACAGAGCCTGGACTCAATCCCAGAATCTCTAGCTGCACAGCCTTAGACCACTGAGACAGAGCCTGGATTCAATCCCAGAATCTCTAGGGGCACAGCCTTAGACCACTGAGACAGGGCCTGGACTCAATCCCAGAATCTCTAGGGGCACAGCCTTAGACCACTGAGACAGAGCCTGGACTCAAACCCAGAATCTCTAGCAGCACAGCCTTAGACCACTGAGACAGAGCCTGGACTCAATCCCAGAATCTCTAGCTGCACAGCCTTAGACCACTGAGACAGAGCCTGGCCTCAAACCCAGAATCTCTAGGGGCACAGCCTTAGACCACTGAGACAGAGCTTGGACTCAAACCCAGAATCTCTAGCGGCACAGCCTTAGACCACTGAGACAGAGCTTGGACTCAAACCCAGAATCTCTAGCAGCACAGCCTTAGACCACTGAGACAGGGCCTGGACTCAATCCCAGAATCTCTAGGGGCACAGCCTTAGACCACTGAGACAGGGCCTGGACTCAACCTCAGAATCTCTAGCAGCACAGCCTTAGACCACTGAGACAGGGCCTGGACTCAATCCCAGAATCTCTAGCGGCACAGCCTTAGACCACTGAGACAGGGCCTGGACTCAATCCCAGAATCTCTAGCGGCACAGCCTTAGACCACTGAGACAGAGCCTGGACTCAATCCCAGAATCTCTAGCAGCACAGCCTTAGACCACTGAGACAGGGCCTGGACTCAATCCCAGAATCTCTAGCAGCACAGCCTTAGACCACTGAGACAGAGCCTGGACTCAATCCCAGAATCTCTAGCAGCACAGCCTTAGACCACTGAGACAGGGCCTGGACTCAATCCCAGAATCTCTAGCAGCACAGCCTTAGACCACTGAGACAGAGCCTGGACTCAAACCCAGAATCTCTAGCGGCACAGCCTTAGACCACTGAGACAGAGCCTGGACTCAAACCCAGAATCTCTAGCGGCACAGCCTTAGACCACTGCCCCACTCGGGAGGCCCCCCTTTATATATTCGTGTTCAGTATTATTTAACAGCCAGGAAAAGATAGCTATAAAATAGAGAGTAGCCTTATAGGCTATTGAATTCTCTTGCCTCCCTTTGTGTCGCTTGGAGAGTAACTGACTGTAGCCTGGCACAATGTCCCAATTATCTCTCCAAGTGAGCACTTGTTCACTTGCCTTCATAGATTTGAAAGGGGATGACTGGTATATGGAAACTCTCTCTAGCCCATGTCTCCACAACACCAATCCAATGCTTTTAGACGTGTGGGCAGTAGGCCTAGTGAATCAGTGTACACTTCAGGAGGAAGGAGAGATCGTTTTGTGGGCAGTAGGCCTAGTGATCGAGTGCACACTTCAGGAGGAAGGAGAGATAACTGGGACAAAACACATAGACTTGAATAACATAACATCTCTCTCTCTAAATCCCAAAGCCTGGACTTTTTCTCATCTATATGCTCTCTTGTTTTTTATTCTCCGTCAATAGTTTAATTTCCACCCCTGTGGGTGAAAGGTGGCCTGGTCTTCATTTCATGTACTGTTGCGCCCTCTTCTGGTTAAAATAACTCATGACATCTCCCATCAAAGCAGTGTGAATGCCTGGTGGTTCACTGTGTGTACTGTGGCGCCATCTAGTGGCCAGAAGTTTTAATGACACCCTAAATCATGAAAATAGGAAGACCAATGGATTCTTCATCCCTTTATCCATTTTTAATCCAATCTGAAATTAAATACATCCGACGGACAAAACATGTAATAGTGATTTATGAAGAGGGTTGTGATTCTGGTAGGCTATACACTGACACAGCTGACTTTAACTCTTCTGATGACCTGTTTTATATAGTATACAAACATCTCTGTCAGGGCCTATGGACCCTGGTCAACATTAGTGAAGGAAATAGATAGGGGCCATAGAAAGAGAGAGAGTTTGGGAGGGGGGAGAGGAGAGGAAAGTAGGGGAGAGTAGAGGAGGGGAGAGGAGAGTAGGGGAGGGGGAGAGTAGGGGAGAGGAGAGGAGGGGAGGAGGAGAGAGGAGGGGAGGAGAGTAGAGGGGAGGAGAGGAGAGTAGGGGAGGAGAGGAGAGTAGGGGGGAGGAGAGGAGAGTAGGGGAGGAGAGGAGAGGAGTATCTTTAGTCATGCTGAGTCTTGAAGGCAGTAAGTCATCACAAGCTGCCTGTGTGTTTAGAATTTGCCCCCAATCCTTAAAAATGACAAATGACCACCACTAAGAGGCAGAGAGGAGTGTGTGTCTCTGTGTGTATGTGTATGTGTATGTGTGTGTGTGTGTGTGTGTGTGTGTGTGTGTGTGTGTGTGTGTGCGCGCTAGGGTTTGTGTGTGTCCCAACCTGTCAGATCCTCAAGTCCACTTGTTGTAACAGAAAGACATTGAAACAGAAGCGTTATTAGAACACTGAGGAAGACAGAACTCAGAGGAGGAATGTTGTGATCAGAATGTCTTAATGTAACATTCTAAATAGAACTCAGAGGAGGAATGTTGTGATCAGAACGTCTTAATGAAACATTCTAAATAGAACTCAGAGGAGGAATGTTGTGATCAGAACGTCTTAATGAAACATTCTAAATAGAACTCAGAGGAGGAATGTTGTGATCAGAATGTCTTAATGTAACATTCTAAATAGAACACTGAGGAGGAATGTTGTGATCAGAATGTCTTAATGTAACATTCTAAATAGAACACTGAGGAGGAATGTTGTGATCAGAATGTCTTAATGTAACATTCTAAATAGAACACTGAGGAGGAATGTTGTGATCAGAATGTCTTAATGTAACATTCTAAATAGAACACTGAGGAAAACAGAACTCAGAGGAGGAATGTTGTGAACAGAATGTCTTAATGTAACATTCTAAATAGAACACCCAATATGTTAATGGGGCCCAGAATCCTTCCTGGTCAAGACAACACATGATCAGACTCCTGTCCATAGTGGAGGCAGGTGTACCCCTGGTGGACGAGGTACCTGGCCTATCTACACAGGAAGACTAATCAGAACACAGGCCTTCTGGTAACATGAGGGGAACGTTGGTGGTTCTCCTGCCAGAGCTAAATGTGATGGAGGCCAGAAACCAAAAAATATTGAAAACCAATTCATGCCTCTACTAGTAGGAGACATTCCTCATAGCACCCATCCCCTTTATAGTGCACTACTTTTGACTATATAGGGAATAGGGTGCACTATATAGGGAATAGGGTACACTATATAGGGAATAGGGTGCACTATATAGGGAATAGGGTACACTATATAGGGAATAGGGTGCACTATATAGGGAATAGGGTGCCATTTGGGATGCAGGCTACAACGGCCCCCTGCACTATGGGCTTTGGTCAAATGTAGTGCACCAAATAAGGGAATAGTGTGCCGTTTCAGTCTTTATTCTGTCCAGTCTTCTAGAAGTTCCGTAGCAGCCAGGTGGGAGCAGAGAACCCTGCCTGAGTAAAGTAGTTCCACCACCATGGCTTCTCCTGCCGCTCTCCTCCCATCCCCGGTTCTCCTCCCATCCCCGGTTCCCTGGGTTCTCTGGGTTCTCCCGGCTCGGAGCGGCCGTAGCTCTGGAAGTGGTTGTAAGGGTCGAAGCGGTCGTAAGTGTCCAGGGAGGAGCTGAGGAACAGGTGGTAGTCTGGTCCTACTGGCTGTACAGGGACCTGGAGGAGAGGAGACAAATACCTATCTTTAATGAGAGGGAGGGGAGGAGCTGAGGAACAGGTGGTAGTCTGGTCCTACTGGCTGTACAGGGACCTGGAGGAGAGGAGACAAATACCTATCTTTAATGAGAGGTAGGGGAGGAGGAGGGAGATGTAGAGGAGGAGGAGGGAGATGTAGAGGATGATGGAGAGGGAGAGGGAGAGGGAAAGAGGGAGGAAAGGAGAGGTAGGAGAGGATGAGGGAGAAAATGGAGAGGGGAAGAGGGAGGATAGGGAGTGGGAGGAGAGGGAGAGGGGAGGAGGGAGGACATATGAACTGGAGAACAACAGGTGATATGTCTGGTTCTACTGCTCTCAGACATGGTGTAGGAGGAGGAGAAGGAGGAGGATGAGGAGGACGAGGAGGATAGACGAGAGGGAAGCGGGGGAAGATAAGAGGAAGAATATTCAGATGATGATGATGATGATGATGATCGGTGGAGCCGGCAGGTGTTCAGGGAGTAGCTAGGGAATAACAGGAAGTCAGGTTCTACTGCTCTACTCTGACCAGGAGGGAGAGGGGGAGGAGAGGAAGAATACGATGATGATGATGATGATTAGGAGAAGGAGGAGGAGGAGGAGACAGGAGGGGAGGAGGAGGGCAGAAACAGGATAAGGGAAACAGAAAAGGTGGAGGAGAGAAAGAAGAAGAGATGTGAAAAATATAAAACATCTCAGATATCATGACACTGACATCAACACCTCAGATATCATGACAATGACATCAACACCTCAGATATCATGACACTGACATCAACACCTCAGATATCATGACAATGACATCAACACCTCAGATATCATGACAATGACATCAACACCTCAGACATCATGACACCGACATCAACACATCAGATATCATGACACTGACATCAACATCTCAGATATCATGACACTGACATCAACATCTCAGATATCGTGACACTGACATCAACACCTCAGATATCATGACACTGACATCAACATCTCAGATATCGTGACACTGACATCAACACCTCAGATATCATGACACTGACATCAACACCTCAGATATCATGACACTGACATCAACACCTCAGATATCATGACACTGACATCAACACCTCAGATATCATGACACTGACATCAACACCTCAGATATCATGACACTGACATCAACACATCAGATATCATGACACTGACTTCAACACCTCAGATATCATGACACTGACATCAACATCTCAGATATCATGACACTGACATCAACACCTCAGATATCATGACACTGACACTGACATCAACACCTCAGATATCATGACACTGACATCAACACATCAGATATCATGACACTGACATCAACACCTCAGATATCATGACACTGACATCAACACCTCAGATATCATGACACTGACATCAACACATCAGATATCATGACACTGACTTCAACACCTCAGATATCATGACACTGACATCAACACCTCAGATATCATGCCACTGACATCAACACCTCAGATATCATGACACTGACATCAACACCTCAGATATCATGACACTGACATCAACACCTCAGATATCATGACACTGACTTCAACACCTCAGATATCATGACACTGACATCAACATCTCAGATATCATGACACTGACATCAACACCTCAGATATCATGACACTGACATCAACACCTCAGATATCATGACACTGACTTCAACACCTCAGATATCATGACACTGACATCAACACCTCAGATATCATGACACTGACATCAACACCTCAGATATCATGACACTGACATCAACACCTCAGACATCATGACACTGACATCAACACCTCAGATATCATGACAATGACATCAACACCTCAGATATCATGACACTGACATCAACTCATCAGATTTCATGACACTGACATCAACACCTCAGATATCATGACACTGACATCAACACATTAGATATCATGACACTGACATCAACATCTCAGATATCATAACACTGACATCAACACCTCAGATATCATAACACTGACATCAACACCTCAGATATCATGAAACTGACATCAACACCTCAGATATCATGACACTGACATCAACACCTCAGATATCATGACACTGACATCAACATAATACACCTCAGATATCATGACACTGACATCAACACCTCAGACATCATGACACTGACATCAACACCTCAGATATCATGACAATGACATCAACACCTCAGATATCATGACACTGACATCAACACCTCAGATATCATGACACTGACATCAACACCTCAGATATCATGACATTGACATCAACACCTCAGATATCATGACACTGACATCAACACCTCAGATATCATGACACTGACATCAACACCTCAGATATCATGACACTGACATCAACATGATACACCTCAGATATCATGACACTGACATCAACACCTCAGATATCGTGACACTGACATCAACATCTCAGATATCGTGACACTGACATCAACATCTCAGATATCATGCCACTGACATCAACATCTCAGATATCATGACACTGACATCAACACCTCAGATATCATGACAATGACATCAACACCTCAGATATCATGACAATGACATCAACACCTCAGATATCATGACACTGACATCAACACCTCAGATATCACGACATTGACATCAACACCTCAGATATCATGACACTAACATCAACATCATATATCTCAAACACTGATCCTGGCACAGAAACATCACAGATCACAGATAAACCTCTAACTTTACAAGTACCTTTTTGAGCACGAAGTTGACCCGCCCAGCTTTTTCCATGTGAGCTGGCAGGTAAATTCTCTTGCTGACCTTGGAGTAACCTTTAGCTGATGCTGTTATGATGTGTGTTCCTGAGTTCATTAACCTCCAGTAATCACCATCCTCCGCTTTAGAGAGAGGCAGGGAGAGAGAGAGAGAGCGAGAGGGACGGAGAGAGAGAGAGAGAGAGATCAAATACAAATCTTAGAAACAACTATTAAAGACGACCAGAACCCATTGGATTCTCCAATTACATTGAATGAACTACAAGACAAAATACAAACCCTTCAAACCAAAAAAGCCTGTGGTGTTGATGGTATCCTCAATGAAATGATAAAATATACAGAAAATAAATTCCAATGAGCTATTCTTAAACTCTTTAACACCATCCTTAGCGCTGGCATCTTCCCCCAATATTTGGAACCAAGGACTGATCACCCCAATCCACAAAAGTGGAGACAAATTTGATCCCAATAACTACCGTGGAATATGCGTCAACAGTAACCTTGGGAAAATCCTCTGCATTATCATTAACAGCACTCGCACATTACCTCAATGAAAACAATGTACTGAGCAAATGTCAAATTGGCTTTTTACCAAATTACCGTACGACAGACCACGTATTCACCCTGCGCACCCTAATTGACAAATAAACAAACCAAAACAAATGCAAAGTCTTCTCATGCTTTGTTGACTTCAAAAAAGCTTTTGACTCAATTTGGCACGAAGGTCTGCTAGACAAATTGATGGGAAGAGGTGTTGGGGAAAAACATTCGACATTATAAAATCCACGTACACAAACAACAAGTGTGGGGTTAAAATTGGCAAAAAACACACATTTCTTCCCACAGGGCCGTGGGGTGAGACAGGGATGTAGCTTAAGCCCCACCCTCTTCAACATATATATCAACGAATTGGCGAGGGCACTAGAACAGTCTGCAGCACCCGGCCTCACCCTACTAGAATCTGAAGTCAAATGTCTACTGTTTGCTGATGATCTGGTGCTTCTGCCCCCTAACCAAGGATGGCCTACAGCAGCACCTAGATCTTCTGCACAGATTCTGTCAGACCTGGGCCCTGACAGTAAATCTCAGTAATACAAAAATAAGGGTGTTCCAAAAAAAGTCCAGTCGCCAGGACCACAAATATAAATTCCATCTAGACATCGTTGCCCTAGAGCACACAAAAAACTATACATACCTCGGCCTAAACATCAGCACCACAGATAACTTCCACAAAGCTGGGAACAATCTGAGAGACAAGGCAAGAAGGGCCTTCTATGCCATCAAATGGAACATAACATTTAACATACCAATTAGGATCTGGCTAAAAATACTTGAATCAGTTATAGAACCCATTGCCCTTTATGGTTGTGAGGTCTGGGGTCTGCTCAACATCCAAGAATTAACACAATTGGACAAACACCAAATTGAGACTCTGCATGCAGAATTCTGCAAAAATCTCCTCTGTGTGCAACGTAGAACACCAGATAATGCATGCAGAGCAGAATTAGGCCGATACCCACTAATTATCAAAATCCAGAAAAGAGACGTTAAATTCTACAACCACCTAAAAGAAAGCGATTCCCAAACCTTCCATAACAAAGCCATCACCTACAGAGAGATGAACCTGGAGAAGAGTCTCCTAAGCAAGCTGGTCCTGGGGCTCTGTTCACAAACACAAACACACCCCACAGAGCCCCAGGACAGCAACACAATTAGACCCAACCAAATCATCAGAAAGCAAAAAGATAATTACTTGAAAAAAAACAGAGCAAACTAGAATGCTATTTGGACCTAAACAGAGAGTACACAGCGGCAGAATACCTGACCACTGTGACTGACCCAAACTTAAGGAAAGCTTTGACTATGTACAGACTCAGTGAGCATAGCCTTGCTATTGAGAAAGGCCGCCATAGGCAGACCTGGCTTTCAAGAGAAGACAGGCTATGTGCACACTGCCCACAAAATGAGGTGGAAACTGAGCTGCACTTCCTAACCTCCTGCCAAATGTATGACCATATTAGAGACACATATTTCCCTCAGATTACACAGATCCACAAAGAATTCAAAAACATATCTAATTTTGATAAACTCCCATATCTACTGGGTGAAATACCACAGTGTGCCATCACAGCAGCAAGATGTGACCTGTTGCCACAAGAAAAGGTCAACCAGTGAAGAACAAACACCATTGTAAATACAACCCATATTTATTTATTTCCCCTTTTGTACTTTAACTATTTGCACATTGCTACAACACTGTATAAATACATAATATGACATTTGAAATGTCTTTATTCTTTTGGAACTTCTGGGAGTGTAATTTTTATTGTTTATTTCATTTTTGTTTATTATCTATTTCATTTGCATTGGCAATGTTAACAAATGTTTCCAATGCCAACAAAGCCCTTAAATTGAATTGAGAGAGAGAGGGAGTTAGGAGGGAGGGAGAGAGGGATGAAAAGGGGAGACAGGGAAGGAGAAGGGAAGGAGAAGGGAAGGAGACAGGGAAGGAGAAGGGAAGGAGACAGGGAAGGAGGGAGACAGGGAAGGAGAAGGGAAGGAGACAGGGAAGGAGGGAGACAGGGAAGGACGGAGACAGGGAAGGAGACAGGGAAGGAAGGAGGGAGACAGGGAAGGACGGAGACAGGGAAGGAGACAGGGAAGGAGACAGGGAAGGAGGGAGACAGGGAAGGAGGAGACAGGGAAGGAGGGAGACAGGGAAGGAGGGAGACAGGGAAGGAGACAGGGAAGGAGGAGACAGGGAAGGAGGGAGACAGGGAAGGAGGAGACAGGGAAGGAAGGAGACAGGGAAGGAGGGAGACAGGGAAGGAGGGAGACAGGGAAGGAGGGAGACAGGGAAGGAGGGAGACAGGGAAGAAGGGAGACAGGGAAGGAAGGAGACAGGGAAGGAGGGAGACAGGGAAGGAGGAGACAGGGAAGGAGGGAGACAGGGAAGGAAGGAGACAGGGAAGGAGGGAGACAGGGAAGGAGGAGACAGGGAAGGAAGGAGACAGGGAAGGAGGAGACAGGGAAGGAGGAGACAGGGAAGGAGGGAGACAGGGAAGGAGGGAGACAGGGAAGGAGGGAGACAGGGAAGGAGGGAGACAGGGAAGGAGACAGGGAAGGAGACAGTGACATGTTGTTACAGGGTAACCACCATGAGAATTTTTTTGTTTATTATCTATTAAAAGCTCTGTTATGACCAGTTATGATCTATGTCCCAAATGGCTCCTTTCTCCCTCCATAGAGCTCTAGCAGAGGACCCTGCTCAGAAGCAGCCATTTTGGGCTCCTTTCTCCCTCCATAGAGCTCTAACAGAGGACCCTGCTCAGAAGTAGCCATTTTGGGCTCCTTTCTACCTCCATAGAGCTCTAACAGAGGACCCTGCTCAGAAGTAGCCATTTTGGGCTCCTTTCTCCCCCCATAGAGCTCTAACAGAGGACCCTGCTCAGAAGTAGCCATTTTGGGCTCCTTTCTCCCTCCATAGAGCTCTAACAGAGGGCCCTGCTCAGACGTAGCCATTTGGGCTCCTTTCTCCCTTCATAGAGCTCTAACAGAGGGCCCTGCTCAGAAGTAGCCATTTTGGCTCCTTTCTCCCTCCATAGAGCTCTAACAGAGGGCCCTGCTCAGAAGCAGCCATTTTGGGCTCCTTTCTCCCTCCATAGAGCTCTAACAGAGGACCACGCTCAGAAGTAGCCATTTTGGGCTCCTTTCTCCCTCCATAGAGCTCTAACAGAGTAACCTGCTCAGAACTAGCCATTTTGGGCTCCTTTCTCCCTCCATAGAGCTCTAACAGAGGACCACGTTCAGAAGCAGCCATTTTGGCTCCTTTCTCCCTCCATAGAGCTCTAACAGAGGGCCCTGCTCAGAAGTAGCCATTTTGGCTCCTTTCTCCCTCCATAGAGCTCTAACAGAGAACCCTGCTCAGAAGTAGCCATTTTGGGCTCCTTTCTCCCTCCATAGAGCTCTAGCAGAGGACCCTGCTCAGAAGCAGCCATTTTGGGCTCCTTTCTCCCTCCATAGAGCTCTAACAGAGGACCCTGCTCAGAAGTAGCCATTTTGGGCTCCTTTCTCCCCCCATAGAGCTCTAACAGAGGACCCTGCTCAGAAGTAGCCATTTTGGGCTCCTTTCTCCCTCCATAGAGCTCTAACAGAGGGCCCTGCTCAGACGTAGCCATTTGGGCTCCTTTCTCCCTTCATAGAGCTCTAACAGAGGGCCCTGCTCAGAAGCAGCCATTTTGGCTCCTTTCTCCCTCCATAGAGCTCTAACAGAGGGCCCTGCTCAGAAGCAGCCATTTTGGGCTCCTTTCTCCCTCCATAGAGCTCTAACAGAGGGCCCTGCTCAGAAGCAGCCATTTTGGGCTCCTTTCTCCCTCCATAGAGCTCTAACAGAGGACCACGCTCAGAAGTAGCCATTTTGGCTCCTTTCTCCCTCCATAGAGCTCTAACAGAGGGCCCTGCTCAGAAGCAGCCATTTTGGGCTCCTTTCTCCCTCCATAGAGCTCTAACAGAGGACCACGCTCAGAAGTAGCCATTTTGGGCTCCTTTCTCCCTCCATAGAGCTCTAACAGAGGGCCCTGCTCAGAAGCAGCCATTTGGGCTCCTTTCTCCCTCCATAGAGCTCTAACAGAGGACCACGCTCAGAAGTAGCCATTTTGGCTCCTTTCTCCCTCCATAGAGCTCTAACAGAGGGCCCTGCTCAGAAGTAGCCATTTTGGGCTCCTTTCTCCCTCCATAGAGCTCTAACAGAGAACCCTGCTCAGAAGTAGTCATTTTGGGCTCCTTTCTCCCTCCATAGAGCTCTAACAGAGAACCCTGCTCAGAAGTAGCCATTTTGGGTTGCAGACATTATCCGGAACTATGGCTATCAGTTATTACGGTGGTTACCTGTGGTGACATCTTTACGTATTCCCCTGACAGATATGGACGCTCCTTTAATTCCATAGCCCTCCTCATCCTTCACCACTCCCTTAATACCTCTGTGGACCTGGAGAAGAGAAGGAACGACAGGGAATAACACCAGGGAACATCAGGCTTGGGGAATGACAGGGTTATTTTAACAAAATTCCCCGGTTTTCCAGAATCTCAGTTGAAAGATTCCTGGATTTACTACTTGTTCCCCCCTGATTCCATGGATCTTCCAACCAGGATTTTTTGGAAACCCAGGAAATTTTCCAGAATTTGCTGACCTATCAGGGAATGACAGGGAATGCTAAGGTCAGTGGAGGCTGGTGGGCGGGAGAAATATATAGTGGGACGGCAGCTTAACATAACGGCTATATCGGAATGAATGGAACGGTTTTAGACACATCAAACACATGTTTTCCAGGTGCTCAATATACAATTCCATGTTTTCCATTCCAGCCATTACAAAGAGCCAGCTGTCCTCCTATATCTCTGTCCACCAGCCACCACTGATAAGGACATTAAACATGGTCAAAAAATGATGAGATAACACATAGGCCTTCTACGGTATAACTACGGCACAAAATGGCTGCCTGGTCGCTGGGCCAATTGAAAGGCAGACCCACCGACTCCATGAAACTGAGCAGGGCCTCCTTGTTCCTGAGCCACTCTGGGTAGAGCTCCTCTTCAGAAGGGAACTTGTCACAGCCCAGCTCCACCGTAATCTCCAGACAGTTAGTGTGGAGGTAGTTAAAGTCTGACATGCCTACGGTACCGGAGAAATAGAGAGTTAGGACACACACACACACACACACAGTAGATATATACACTAGACACACAGGTACAGAGAGTTAACAGACAGAGAGACAGGAATAAGAGGGGGAAGAACCTCTACGGACCCCCCATCCCGGATCCGGGATCATCCTCATCAAAAAAGCTGACTAGCATAGCCTAGCCTAGCGCCACAGGGATATCATATAATATAATTTCATGAAATCACAAGTCCAATACAGCAAATGAAAGATAAACATCTTGTGAATCCAGCCAACATTTCCGATTTTTAAAATGTTTTACAGCGAAAACACAATATATATTTATGTTAGCTCACCACAATAGCCAAACACACAACGCCATGTTTCCACCGCAAAGGTAGCTTTAACAAAACCCACAAATAGAGATAAAATTAATCACTAACCTTTGAACAACTTCATCAGATGACAGTCTTATAACATCATGTTATACAATACATTTATGTTTTGTTTGAAAATGTGCATATTTATAGGTATAAATCGTAGTTTTACATTGCAGCCACCGTCACAAATAGCACCAAAACAGCCAGAATAATTACAGAGAGCAACGTGAAATACATAAATACTCATCATAAAACATTTATGAAAAATACATGTTGTACAGCAAATGAAAGATAAACATCTTGTGAATCCAGCCAATATTTCCTATTTTTTAAGTGTTTTACAGCGAAAACACAACATATATTTATGTTAGCTCACCACAATATCCAAAAACACAACGCCATTTTTCCACCGCAAAGGTAGCTTTCACAAAACCCACAAATAGAGATAAAATTAATCACTAACCTTTGAACAACTTCATCAGATGACAGTCTTATAACATCATGTTATACAATACATTTATGTTTTGTTCGAAAATGTGCATATTTATAGCTACAAATCCTGGTTTTACATTGTGAATACGTCGGCCATAATGCACCAAATTGTCCGGAGAAATTTTGGACAGTCACGTAATCTAACCAAAAAACTCATCATAAACTTTACAAAAAAATACATGTTGTACAGCAAATGAAATATACACTGGTTCTTAATGCAACCGCTGTGTTAGATCTTAAAAAATAACTTTAGTACAAAGTACAGCATGCAATATTGTGAGACAGCGCCCAGCAATTCTCCGCCTTGTTGGAGCCAACATATACCACAAAAATACGAAATAACATCATAAATATTCTCTTACCTTTGATGATCTTCCATCAGAATGTAGTGCAATGAGTCCTAGTTCCACAATAAATCGTTGTTTTGTTTTAGAATGTCCATTTCTTCTGTCGAATTAGCAACTTTGGCTAGCATTGTGGCTCACACGTGTCCATCATCTCTTGGCGCATGGAACGAAAAATTCCAAAAGTCACAATAAACATCGAATAAACTGGTCAAACTCGGTTGAAAATCCATCTTTATGATGTTTTTCTCATATGTATCCAATAAAGTCCAAGACGGAGCATTTCGTCGTGTATACCTAACGCATTTCAGAAGACAATGTGGGGTTCCCTGGTGCGCAGTTGAATACTGCCAATAGGGCGGACCTGTCACTCCAAAAGCTCTCATTCGGTCTCACATCAAGCTAGACACCCCATTCAACATTCTACTGCCTGTTGACATCTAGTGGAAGGCGTATGAAGTGCATACAGATCCATAAATATAAGGCAATTGAATAGGAAAGCCCTGACACAGAGCCCCATTTTCAGAATTTTCACTTCCTGTTTGGAAGTTTGCTGCCAAATGAGTTCTGTTTTACTCACAGATATAATTCAAACAGTTTTAGAAACGTCAGAGTGTTTTCTATTCAATAGTAATAATAATATTGTAACATCTAGAACAGAGTACGAGGCCGTTTAATTTGGGCACGATTTTTTCCCAAAGTGAAAACAGCGCCCCCTATTTCCAAGAGGTTTTATGGAGAGGAGGAGAGACAGAATGTTATAAAGAGGAGGAGGAGGAGGAGGAGGAGGAGAGGGTTAGAGAAGAGAGGAGGAGAGGAGGACAGAATGTTATGAGGAGAGGAGGAGAGGAGGACAGAATGTTATGAGGAGAGAGGAGAAGATATAGAAGGTTCCCTACCCCCTGGGAAGCTGTACCACAAAGCTCCGTTGATGATGCCTCCGCTCCTGATGAAGGACGCTCCACACCTAGAATATACAATATATACGTTATCTGGCAGTAATGTTACGAGGAGGGGAGGAGGAGGAGGAGGAGAACTCTGCACCTGATGAAGGACGCTCCACACCTAGAATATACAATATAAAGGTCATGTAACAGGGTGTAATATAATCATTCATAATAATAGATAGGAATATAATCACCTCTCTGTGTTGTTGTCGGCCATGCTGGCGTGAGAGTCTGCGTACGTCCGGGCCAGCTGCTTAAACGCCTGCAGAGAGGGACACACAGTCACACTCTGTAACATGGCATTTTCTAGCCTGGGAACAGAAGAGGTTTTCACCCCTGACATAAACTATGTGTCCGTCCCAAATGGCACTATGGGTCTAAAGTAGTGAACTATATAGGGAATAGGGTACCTGTTGGTCAGGTGGAGGACAGGGTACCTGTTGGCCAGGTGGTGGACAGGGTACCTGTTGGTCAGGTGTAGGACAGGACAGGGTACCTGTTGGTCAGGTGTAGGACAGGGTACCTGTTGGTCAGGTGTAGGACACGGTACCTGTTCATCAGGTGGAGGACAGGACAGGGTACCTGTTGGTCAGGTGGAGGACAGGACAGGGTACCTGTTGGTCAGGTGGAGGACAGGACAGGGTACCTGTTGGTCAGGTGTAGGACAGGGTACCTGTTGGTCAGGTGTAGGACACGGTACCTGTTCATCAGGTGGAGGACAGGACAGGGTACCTGTTGGTCAGGTGGAGGACAGGACAGGGTACCTGTTGGTCAGGTGTAGGACAGGGTACCTGTTGGTCAGGTGTAGGACAGGGTACCTGTTCATCAGGTGTAGGACAGGGTACCTGTTGGTCAGGTGTAGTACAGGACAGGGTACCTGTTGGTCAGGTGTAGGACAGGACAGGGTACCTGTTGGTCAGGTGGAGGACAGGACAGGGTACCTGTTGGTCAGGTGGAGGACAGGACAGGGTACCTGTTGGTCAGGTGTAGTACAGGACAGGGTACCTGGTGGTCAGGTGTAGTACAGGACAGGGTACCTGTTGGTCAGGTGTAGGACAGGACAGGGTACCTGTTGGTCAGGTGTAGGACAGGACAGGGTACCTGGTGGTCAGGTGTAGGACAGGGTACCTGTTGGTCAGGTGTAGGACAGAACAGGGTACCTGTTGGTCAGGTGTAGGACAGAACAGGGTACCTGTTGGTCAGGTGTAGGACAGAACAGGGTACCTGTTGGTCAGGTGGAGGACAGGACAGGACACCTGTTGGTCAGGTGTAGGACAGGACACATGTTGGTCAGGACAGGGCACCTGTTGGTCAGGTGTAGGACAGGACAGGGTACCTGTTGGTCAGGTGTAGGACACGGTACCTGTTCATCAGGTGTAGGACAGGACAGGGTACCTGTTGGTCAGGTGTAGGACAGGACAGGGTACCTGTTGGTCAGGTGTAGGGCAGAACAGGGTACCCGTTGGTCAGGTGGAGGACAGGACAGGGTACCTGTTGGTCAGGTGTAGTACAGGACAGGGTACCTGTTGGTCAGGTGTAGTACAGGACAGGGTACCTGTTGGTCAGGTGTAGGACAGGACAGGGTACCTGTTGGTCAGGTGTAGGACAGGGTACCTGTTGGTCAGGTGTAGGACAGGGTACCTGTTGGTCAGGTGTAGGACAGGACAGGGTACCTGTTCATCAGGTGTAGGACAGGGTACCTGTTGGTCAGGTGTAGTACAGGACAGGGTACCTGTTGGTCAGGTGTAGGACAGGACAGGGTACCTGTTGGTCAGGTGTAGGACAGGACAGGGTACCTGTTGGTCAGGTGTAGGACAGGACAGGGTACCTGTTGGTCAGGTGTAGGACAGGACAGGGTACCTGTTGGTCAGGTGGAGGACAGGACAGGACACCTGTTGGTCAGGTGTAGGACAGGACACATGTTGGTCAGGACAGGGCACCTGTTGGTCAGGACAGGGCACCTGTTGGTCAGGTGTAGGACAGGACAGGGTACCTGTTGGTCAGGTGTAGGACACGGTACCTGTTCATCAGGTGTAGGACAGGACAGGGTACCTGTTGGTCAGGTGTAGGACAGGACAGGGTACCTGTTGGTCAGGTGTAGGACAGGACAGGGTACCTGTTGGTCAGGTGTAGGGCAGAACAGGGTACCTGTTGGTCAGGTGGAGGACAGGACAGGGTACCTGTTGGTCAGGTGTAGGACAGGGTACCTGTTGGTCAGGTGTAGGACAGGGTACCTGTTGGTCAGGTGTAGGGCAGAACAGGGTACCTGTTGGTCAGGTGTAGGACAGGACAGGGTACCTGTTGGTCAGGTGTAGGACAGGACAGGGTACCTGTTGGTCAGGTGTAGGACAGGACAGGTACCTGTTCATCAGATGTAGGACAGGGTACCTGTTGGTCAGGTGTAGGACAGGACAGGTACCTGTTCATCAGATGTAGGACAGGGTACCTGTTGGTCAGGTGTAGGACAGGACAGGTACCTGTTCATCAGATGTAGGACAGGGTACCTGTTGGTCAGGTGGAGGACAGGACAGGACACCTGTTGGTCAGGTGTAGGACAGGACACATGTTGGTCAGGACAGGGCACCTGTTGGTCAGGACAGGGCACCTGTTGGTCAGGTGTAGGACAGGACAGGGTACCTGTTGGTCAGGTGTAGGACACGGTACCTGTTCATCAGGTGTAGGACAGGACAGGGTACCTGTTGGTCAGGTGTAGGACAGGACAGGGTACCTGTTGGTCAGGTGGAGGACAGGACAGGGTACCTGTTGGTCAGGTGTATTACAGGACAGGGTACCTGTTGGTCAGGTGTAGGGCAGAACAGGGTACCTGTTGGTCAGGTGGAGGACAGGACAGGGTACCTGTTGGTCAGGTGTATTACAGGACAGGGTACCTGTTGGTCAGGTGGAGGACAGGACAGGGTACCTGTTGGTCAGGTGTAGTACAGGACAGGGTACCTGTTGGTCAGGTGTAGGACAGGGTACCTGTTGGTCAGGTGTAGGACAGGACAGGGTACCTGTTGGTCAGGTGTAGGGCAGAACAGGGTACCTGTTGGTCAGGTGTAGGACAGGACAGGGTACCTGTTGGTCAGGTGTAGGACAGGACAGGGTACCTGTTGGTCAGGTGTAGGACAGGACAGGGTACCTGTTGGTCAGGTGTAGGACAGGACAGGTACCTGTTCATCAGATGTAGGACAGGGTACCTGTTGGTCAGGTGTAGGACACGGTACCTGTTCATCAGGTGTAGGACAGGACAGGGTACCTGTTGGTCAGGTGGAGGACAGGACAGGATACCTGTTGGTCTGGTGTAGGACAGGGTACCTGTTCATCAGGTGTAGGACAGGACAAGGTACCTGTTGGTCAGGTGTAGGACAGGGTACCTGTTGGTCAGGTGTAGGACAGGACAGGGTACCTGTTGGTCAGGTGTAGGGCAGAACAGGGTACCTGTTGGTCAGGTGTAGGACAGGACAGGGTACCTGTTGGTCAGGTGTAGGACAGGACAGGGTACCTGTTGGTCAGGTGTAGGACAGGACAGGGTACCTGTTGGTCAGGTGTAGGACAGGACACATGTTGGTCAGGACAGGGCACCTGTTGGTCAGGACAGGGCACCTGTTGGTCAGGTGTAGGACAGGACAGGGTACCTGTTGGTCAGGTGTAGGACACGGTACCTGTTCATCAGGTGTAGGACAGGACAGGGTACCTGTTGGTCAGGTGTAGGACAGGACAGGGTACCTGTTGGTCAGGTGGAGGACAGGACAGGGTACCTGTTGGTCAGGTGTATTACAGGACAGGGTACCTGTTGGTCAGGTGTAGGGCAGAACAGGGTACCTGTTGGTCAGGTGGAGGACAGGACAGGGTACCTGTTGGTCAGGTGTATTACAGGACAGGGTACCTGTTGGTCAGGTGGAGGACAGGACAGGGTACCTGTTGGTCAGGTGTAGTACAGGACAGGGTACCTGTTGGTCAGGTGTAGGACAGGGTACCTGTTGGTCAGGTGTAGGACAGGACAGGGTACCTGTTGGTCAGGTGTAGGGCAGAACAGGGTACCTGTTGGTCAGGTGTAGGACAGGACAGGGTACCTGTTGGTCAGGTGTAGGACAGGACAGGGTACCTGTTGGTCAGGTGTAGGACAGGACAGGGTACCTGTTGGTCAGGTGTAGGACAGGACAGGTACCTGTTCATCAGATGTAGGACAGGGTACCTGTTGGTCAGGTGTAGGACACGGTACCTGTTCATCAGGTGTAGGACAGGACAGGGTACCTGTTGGTCAGGTGGAGGACAGGACAGGATACCTGTTGGTCTGGTGTAGGACAGGGTACCTGTTCATCAGGTGTAGGACAGGACAAGGTACCTGTTGGTCAGGTGTAGGACAGGGTACCTGTTGGTCAGGTGTAGGACAGGACAGGGTACCTGTTGGTCAGGTGTAGGACAGGACAGGGTACCTGTTGGTCAGGTGTAGGACAGGACAGGGTACCTGTTGGTCAGGTGTAGGACAGGACAGGGTACCTGTTGGTCAGGTGTAGGACAGGACAGGGTACCTGCTCATCAGGTGTAGGACAGGACAGGGTACCTGCTCATCAGGTGTAGGACAGGGTACCTGTTGGTCAGGTGTAGGACAGGACAGGGTACCTGTTGGTCAGGTGTAGGACAGGACAGGGTACCTGTTGGTCAGGTGTAGGACAGGACAGGGTACCTGTTGGTCAGGTGTAGGGCAGAACAGGGTACCTGTTGGTCAGGTGTAGTACAGGACAGGGTACCTGTTCATCAGGTGTAGGACAGGACAGGGTACCTGTTGGTCAGGTGTAGGACAGGGCAGGATACCTGTTGGTCAGGTGTAGGACAGGACAGGGTACCTGTTGGTCAGGTGTAGGACAGGACAGGGTACCTGTTCATCAGGTGTAGGACAGGGCAGGATACCTGTTGGTCAGGTGTAGGACAGGACAGGGTACCTGTTGGTCAGGTGTAGGACAGGGTACCTGTTGGTCAGGTGTAGGACAGGACAGGGTACCTGTTGGTCAGGTGTAGGACAGGGTACCTGTTGGTCAGGTGTAGGACAGGACAGGGTACCTGTTGGTCAGGTGTAGGACAGGGTACCTGTTGGTCAGGTCTAGGATAGGACAGGGTACCTGTTCATCAGGTGTAGGACAGGGCAGGATACCTGTTGGTCAGGTGTAGGACAGGACAGGGTACCTGTTGGTCAGGTGTAGGACAGGACAGGGTACCTGTTGGTCAGGTGTAGGACAGGACAGGGTACCTGTTGGTCAGGTGGAGGACAGGACAGAGTACCTGTTGGTCAGGTGTAGGACAGGACAGGGTACCTGTTGGTCAGGTGTAGGACAGGGTACCTGTTGGTCAGGTGTAGTACAGGACAGGGTACCTGTTCATCAGGTGTAGGACAGGACAGGGTACCTGTTCATCAGGTGTAGGACAGGACAGGGTACCTGTTGGTCAGGTGTAGGACAGGACAGGGTACCTGTTCATCAGGTGTAGGACAGGACAGGGTACCTGTTGGTCAGGTGTAGGACAGGACAGGGTACCTGGTGGTCAGGTGTAGGACAGGACAGGGTACCTGTTGGTCAGGTGGAGGACAGGACAGGGTACCTGTTCATCAGGTGTAGGACAGGACAGGGTAACCTGTTGGTCAGGTGTAGGACAGGACAGGGTACCTGTTGGTCAGGTGTAGGACAGGACAGGGTACCTGGTGGTCAGGTGTAGGGCAGAACAGGGTACCTGTTGGTCAGGTGTAGTACAGGACAGGGTACCTGTTCATCAGGTGTAGGACAGGACAGGGTACCTGTTGGTCAGGTGTAGGACAGGACAGGGTACCTGTTCATCAGGTGTAGGACAGGACAGGGTACCTGTTGGTCAGGTGTATTACAGGACAGGGTACCTGTTGGTCAGGTGGAGGACAGGACAGGGTACCTGTTCATCAGGTGTAGGACAGGACAGGGTACCTGTTGGTCAGGTGTAGGACAGGACAGGGTACCTGTTGGTCAGGTGAAGGACAGGACAGGGTACCTGTTGGTCAGGTGTAGGACAGGACAGGGTACCTGTTGGTCAGGTGTAGGACAGGACAGGGTACCTGTTGGTCAGGTGTAGGACAGGACAGGGTACCTGTTCATCAGGTGGAGGACAGGACAGGGTACCTGTTGGTCAGGTGTAGGACAGAACAGGGTACCTGTTGGTCAGGTGGAGGACAGGACAGGGTACCTGTTGGTCAGGTGAAGGACAGGACAGGGTACCTGTTGGTCAGGTGGAGGACAGGACAGGGTACCTGTTGGTCAGGTGTAGGACAGGACAGGGTACCTGTTCATCAGGTGTAGGACAGAACAGGGTACCTGTTGGTCAGGTGTAGGACAGGACAGGGTACCTGTTCATCAGGTGTAGGACAGGACAGGGTACCTGTTGGTCAGGTGTAGGACAGGACAGGGTACCTGTTGGTCAGGTGTAGGACAGAACAGGGTACCTGTTGGTCAGGTGGAGGACAGGACAGGGTACCTGTTCATCAGGTGTAGGACAGGACAGGATACCTGTTGGTCAGGTGTAGGACAGGGCAGGATACCTGTTGGTCAGGTGTAGGACAGGACAGGGTATCTGTTGGTCAGGTGTAGGACAGGACAGGGTACCTGTTCATCAGGTGTAGGGGAGAACATCCTCTCTTCATGGAGGTGTCTGGAGAAGTCAAAGGGATAAGAGATCACCAGCTCTCCACCATGGAGGCTAGCAGACTGGACAAACGGCACAGTCCTGATCCATTTCATCACTGCATAGGTCTCTGAAGCTACCTGAGAGAGGAAAGGAGAGAGGAAAGGAAAGAGGAGAAGATGAGAGCGGAGAGGAAAGGAGAGTTTTGCCCTGTTCAAGCAGCAGGATCAACTGTCTATTTCTTCATAGACAGCAGACAACAGTTATTCAGAGGATCATCACCTCACACTGTCTGAGTGACATGAGAGAGATGAGTGTTTTCCCCATCACAGATCAGGACCAAAATACTTACATCATTAATCAGATCAGGAAAATTACACATAACCCTTAAAAACTGGTTTTGTATAAATACTCTGGACACCCCTAGTACATACCTTACCAAAACAGTAGGAATGTCCTATACCTTACCAAAACAGTAGGAATGTCCTGTACCTTACCAAAACAGTAGGAATGTCCTATACCTTACCACAACAGTAGGAATGTCCTATACCTTACCACAACAGTAGGAATGTCCTGTACCTTACCAAAACAGTAGGAATGTCCTGTACATCACCAAAACAGTAGGAATGTCCTGTACCTTACCAAAACAGTAGGAATGTCCTGTACCTTACCAAAACAGTAGGAATGTCCTATACCTTACCAAAACAGTAGGAATGTCCTATACCTTACCACAACAGTAGGAATGCCCTGTACATTACCAAAACAGTAGGAATGCCCTGTACCTTACCACAACAGTAGTAATGTCCTGTACCTTACCAAAACAGTAGGAATGTCCTGTACCTTACCAAAACAGTAGGAATGTCCTGTACCTTACCAAAACAGTAGGAATGTCCTATACCTTACCAAAACAGTAGGAATGTCCTATACCTTACCAAAACAGTAGGAATGTCCTATACCTTACCACAACAGTAGGAATGTCCTGTACCTTACCAAAACAGTAGGAATGTCCTGTACCTTACCAAAACAGTAGGAATGTCCTGTACCTTACCAAAACAGTAGGAATGTCCTGTACATTACCAAAACAGTAGGGATGTCCTATACCTTATCAAAACAGTAGGAATGTCCTGTACCTTATCAAAACAGTAGGAATGTCCTGTACCTTACCAAAACAGTAGGAATGTCCTATACCTTATCAAAACAGTAGGAATGTCCTGTACATTACCAAAACAGTAGGAATGTCCTATACCTTACCAAAACAGTAGGAATATCCTGTACCTTACCAAAACAGTAGGAATGTCCTGTACCTTACCAAAACAGTAGGAATGTCCTGTACATTACCAAAACAGTAGGGATGTCCTATACCTTATCAAAACAGTAGGAATGTCCTGTACCTTATCAAAACAGTAGTAATGTCCTGTACCTTACCAAAACAGTAGGAATGTCCTATACCTTACCAAAACAGTAGGAATGTCCTGTACATTACCAAAACAGTAGGAATGTCCTATACCTTACCAAAACAGTAGGAATGTCCTGTACCTTATCAAAACAGTAGGAATGTCCTGTACCTTACCAAAACAGTAGGAATGTCCTGTACCTTACCAAAACAGTAGGAATGTCCTGTACCTTATCAAAACAGTAGGAATGTCCTGTACCTTACCAAAACAGTAGGAATGTCCTATACCTTACCAAAACAGTAGGAATGTCCTGTACCTTACCAAAACAGTAGGAATGTCCTGTACCTTACCAAAACAGTAGGAATGTCCTGTACATTACCAAAACAGTAGGGATGTCCTGTACCTTACCAAAACAGTAGGAATGTCCTGTACCTTACCAAAACAGTAGGAATGTCCTGTACATTACCAAAACAGTAGGGATGTCCTATACCTTATCAAAACAGTAGGAATGTCCTGTACCTTATCAAAACAGTAGTAATGTCCTGTACCTTACCAAAACAGTAGGAATGTCCTATACCTTACCAAAACAGTAGGAATGTCCTGTACATTACCAAAACAGTAGGAATGTCCTATACCTTACCAAAACAGTAGGAATGTCCTGTACCTTATCAAAACAGTAGGAATGTCCTGTACCTTACCAAAACAGTAGGAATGTCCTGTACCTTATCAAAACAGTAGGAATGTCCTGTACCTTACCAAAACAGTAGGAATGTCCTATACCTTACCAAAACAGTAGGAATGTCCTGTACCTTACCAAAACAGTAGGAATGTCCTGTACCTTATCAAAACAGTAGGAATGTCCTGTACCTTACCAAAACAGTAGGAATGTCCTATACCTTACCAAAACAGTAGGAATGTCCTGTACCTTACCAAAACAGTAGGAATGTCCTGTACCTTACCAAAACAGTAGGAATGTCCTGTACATTACCAAAACAGTAGGGATGTCCTATACCTTATCAAAACAGTAGGAATGTCCTGTACCTTATCAAAACAGTAGTAATGTCCTGTACCTTACCAAAACAGTAGGAATGTCCTATACCTTATCAAAACAGTAGGAATGTCCTGTACATTACCAAAACAGTAGGAATGTCCTATACCTTACCAAAACAGTAGGAATGTCCTGTACCTTATCAAAACAGTAGGAATGTCCTGTACATTACCAAAACAGTAGGAATGTCCTGTACCTTACCAAAACAGTAGGAATGTCCTGTACCTTATCAAAACAGTAGGAATGTCCTGTACATTACCAAAACAGTAGGGATGTCCTATACCTTATCAAAACAGTAGGAATGTCCTGTACCTTATCAAAACAGTAGGAATGTCCTGTACCTTACCACAACAGTAGGAATGTCCTATACCTTATCAAAACAGTAGGAATGTCCTGTACCTTACCACAACAGTAGGAATGTCCTATACCTTACCAAAACAGTAGGAATGTCCTGTACCTTATCAAAACAGTAGGAATGTCCTGTACATTACCAAAACAGTAGGAATGTCCTATACCTTACCAAAACAGTAGGAATGTCCTGTACCTTACCAAAACAGTAGGAATGTCCTGTACCTTACCAAAACAGTAGGAATGTCCTATACCTTACCAAAACAGTAGGAATGTCCTGTACCTTACCAAAACAGTAGGAATGTCCTATACCTTACCAAAACAGTAGGAATGTCCTGTACCTTACCAAAACAGTAGGAATGTCCTGTACCTTACCAAAACAGTAGGAATGCCCTGTACCTTACCACAACAGTAGGAATATCCTATACCTTACCACAACAGTAGGAATGTCCTATACCTTACCACAACAGTAGGAATGTCCTATACCTTACCACAACAGTAGGAATGTCCTATACCTTACCAAAACAGTAGGAATGTCCTATACCTTACCAAAACAGTAGGAATGTCCTATACCTTACCAAAACAGTAGGAATGTCCTGTACCTTACCAAAACAGTAGGAATGTCCTGTACCTTACCAAAACAGTAGGAATGTCCTATACCTTACCAAAACAGTAGGAATGTCCTGTACCTTACCAAAACAGTAGGAATGTCCTATACCTTACCAAAACAGTAGGAATGTCCTGTACCTTACCAAAACAGTAGGAATGTCCTGTACCTTACCAAAACAGTAGGAATGCCCTGTACCTTACCACAACAGTAGGAATGTCCTATACCTTACCACAACAGTAGGAATGTCCTATACCTTACCACAACAGTAGGAATGTCCTATACCTTACCACAACAGTAGGAATGTCCTATACCTTACCAAAACAGTAGGAATGTCCTATACCTTACCAAAACAGTAGGAATGTCCTATACCTTACCAAAACAGTAGGAATGTCCTGTACCTTACCAAAACAGTAGGAATGTCCTGTACCTTACCACAACAGTAGGAATGTCCTATACCTTACCAAAACAGTAGGAATGTCCTATACCTTACCAAAACAGTAGGAATGTCCTATACCTTACCAAAACAGTAGGAATGTCCTATACCTTACCAAAACAGTAGGAATGTCCTATACCTTACCAAAACAGTAGGAATGTCCTGTACCTTACCAAAACAGTAGGAATGTCCTGTACCTTACCAAAACAGTAGGAATGTCCTGTACCTTACCAAAACAGTAGGAATGTCCTATACCTTACCAAAACAGTAGGAATGCCCTGTACCTTACCAAAACAGTAGGAATGCCCTGTACCTTACCAAAACAGTAGGAATGTCCTATACCTTACCAAAACAGTAGGAATGTCCTGTACCTTACCAAAGCAGTAGGAATGTCCTATACCTTACCAAAACAGTAGGAATGTCCTGTACCTTACCAAAACAGTAGGAATGTCCTATACCTTACCAAAACAGTAGGAATGTCCTGTACCTTACCAAAACAGTAGGAATGTCCTGTACCTTACCAAAACAGTAGGAATGCCCTGTACCTTACCACAACAGTAGGAATGTCCTATACCTTACCACAACAGTAGGAATGTCCTATACCTTACCACAACAGTAGGAATGTCCTATACCTTACCACAACAGTAGGAATGTCCTATACCTTACCAAAACAGTAGGAATGTCCTATACCTTACCAAAACAGTAGGAATGTCCTATACCTTACCAAAACAGTAGGAATGTCCTGTACCTTACCAAAACAGTAGGAATGTCCTGTACCTTACCACAACAGTAGGAATGTCCTATACCTTACCAAAACAGTAGGAATGTCCTATACCTTACCAAAACAGTAGGAATGTCCTATACCTTACCAAAACAGTAGGAATGTCCTATACCTTACCAAAACAGTAGGAATGTCCTATACCTTACCAAAACAGTAGGAATGTCCTGTACCTTACCAAAACATTAGGAATGTCCTGTACCTTACCAAAACAGTAGGAATGTCCTGTACCTTACCAAAACAGTAGGAATGTCCTATACCTTACCAAAACAGTAGGAATGCCCTGTACCTTACCAAAACAGTAGGAATGCCCTGTACCTTACCAAAACAGTAGGAATGTCCTATACCTTACCAAAACAGTAGGAATGTCCTGTACCTTACCAAAGCAGTAGGAATGTCCTATACCTTACCAAAACAGTAGGAATGTCCTGTACCTTACCACAACAGTAGGAATGTCCTGTACCTTACCAAAACAGTAGGAATGTCCTATACCTTACCAAAACAGTAGGAATGTCTTATACCTTACCAAAACAGTAGGAATGTCCTGTACCTTACCACAACAGTAGGAATGCCCTGTACCTTACCACAACAGTAGGAATGTCCTGTACCTTACCAAAACAGTAGGAATGTCCTGTACCTTACCAAAACAGTAGGAATGTCCTATACCTTACCAAAACAGTAGGAATGTCCTGTACCTTACCAAACAGTAGGAATGTCCTGTACCTTACCAAAACAGTAGGAATGTCCTGTACCTTACCAAAACAGTAGGAATGTCCTGTACCTTACCAAAACAGTAGGAATGTCCTATACCTTACCAAAACAGTAGGAATGCCCTGTACCTTACCAAAACAGTAGGAATGCCCTGTACCTTACCAAAACAGTAGGAATGTCCTGTACATTACCAAAACAGTAGGAATGTCCTATACCTTACCAAAACAGTAGGAATGTCCTTTACCTTATCAAAACAGTAGGAATGTCCTATACTTTCCCACATCAACAGAAAGCTAAGTTCCAATACCATCGGAGAGGTACCTATACCTGAGGGACTTGCTATAGAGAAGCTAGTTATATCACTCATGTGTGCACACCTCTCCGATGGCCTCACTGGCGCCATCCCACTACCGACACCAATGTAGCGAGATGTTGATACATACCTTACCAAACCAGTAAGAGTCTGGGATGGGGATGTGGTCGGTGCGGAACCGTTTGATCCTGCGATTCCGGTAGAGAATAGACGTAAGGTCAGGAAAGTTCCGGTTCAAGTCTAGGTTCTGAGCGTTGGTGCGACCCACCGTCCAACCGTTGAGCTCGTGACCCTACGCAAACACACAGAAGTAGAAACACACACAGAGGGTAAAGGTCGTGACCCTAGACATGGTTCAACACCCCATGACCCTGCAGGAGCATGACGGGGAGAAGTGAAGAGTGAAGCATCATGGGTAATGGAAGAAATGGAAGTCATGTCGGTTAGAAGAATGTGATTGGATAGGATGAATATAAGACGTCAGGAGTGTTTCGTTGACCATGTGACCCGGAAGAGGGCCCAAAGATTTTCCCAGTCAAGTCACATGATCGTTCCCTATACAGGGAGTAACTTAGGGACAGACTATGTAATCCGTCTGGAGAGAACATGCTGTCCAGTAAACATTTATTTTATTAAAACCTTTATTTAACTAGACAAGTCAGTTAAGAACAAATTCTTATTTAAAATGTCGGCCTACACCGTCCAAACCCGGACGACGCTCGCTGGGCCAATTGTGCGCCGCCCGGTGGGACTCCCCATCACGGCCGGTTGTGATACAGCCTGGATTCAAACCAGGGTGTCTGTAGTGACACCTCTAGCACTGAGGTGCAATGCCTTAGCCACTCGGGAGTCCTGCCAGTAGTTGGACAGGACATGACATGCTGTTTCTGTGAAGAAGATAGCCCAGAAATCCCTCGGTAGTTTGAAAACATGATGATGAAGAGAATAGAGCTTCCCACTGCCAGCTGTTGGGGAAAACAACTAGACGTTTTATCTATTAAAAATATATATATTATTTTTTATTTTAAAAAAAACGTTTTGAGATTTCTAGCAGTGTTATTTCTTCGACCTTAAACACAGTTACAAAAAAATGGCACTGCGTTTCCATGACAACAGTCTAACCGACTACTCTTGCTGATTGGTTAAGGACACTATCACTTTGTCTCTCTGGTAGTGGGAGGGGCTGAACCAATAGGAGAGCTCAGGTAGATGATAGGCAGTTGGAAAAGGGGCAGGCTTAGAAAGAGAGTGCTGTCACAGACTCTATAATGGAGAAGATAGGAGGCGTGGCCTCTTTCTATCTCTACGCGGCGGTTGGTCGGACCCGGCTTCGACGTTTTTTTATTTATTTGTGATTTACTTCCTGGTTGTAGTGTGGTTGTTGTTCCGGGTCGTTGCTATCCTCTACCTCGGCGGCCGCCAGCTCGTAACCGTCGGGGTTCATGGACGCCAGGATGTGGATGCGTGTGGTGTTTACGAGCGTCTGGATACGCTGGTTGCCAAGGAGATACTCGGAACACAGGTACTGGGCCAGGTAGAGCAGCAACTGACGACCCAGGACCTCGTTGCCATGCATGTTGCCAACCAACTTGATCTCCGGTTCCACTGAGGAGGGGGAGAGACGGGGGAGGAGGGGAGGGGTGAGAGACACAGGAAAGGAATTGCTCAAGACAAAACCTGTTAAAGTTCATGTTAGAAGACTTTAAGACACAGGAGATCCTCAACTTGCCCTGTACCAATAGGCTTTAAGACACAGGAGATCCTCAACTTGCCCTGTACCAATAGGCTTTAAGACACAGGAGATCCTCAACTAGCCCTGTACCAATAGGCTTTAAGACACAGGGGATACTCAACTAGCCCTGTACCAATAGGCTTTAAGATACAGGAGATCCTCAACTAGCCCTGTACCAATAGGCTTTAAGACACAGGGGATACTCAACTAGCCCTGTACCAATAGGCTTTAAGATACAGGAGATCCTCAACTAGCCCTGTACCAATAGGCTTTAAGACACAGGAGATCCTCAACTAGCCCTGTACCAATAGGCTTTAAGACACAGGAGATCCTCAACTAGCCCTGTACCAATAGGCTCTAAGACACAGGAGATACTCAACTAGCCCTGTACCAATAGGCTTTAAGACACAGGGGATACTCAACTAGCCCTGTACCAATAGGCTTTAAGACACAGGAGATCCTCAACTTGCCCTGTACCAATAGGCTTTAAGACACAGGAGATCCTCAACTTGCCCTGTACCAATAGGCTTTAAGACACAGGAGATCCTCAACTTGCCCTGTACCAATAGGCTTTAAGACACAGGAGATACTCAACTAGCCCTGTACCAATGGGCTCCCTAGCTGACTTGCCTCATTGCTGTGCATTTCAAACCCCAGAAATCATTACACACTCACATAGTTCGTGCCCTCCGGGGTTGTCTGTGAACTCTATGGCCAGGAGGTCTTTCCCCTCTGTGCTGCGTCCGATACTGTAGATATAGATACACAGAGCAGTAGTTTATTCATCCCTGAGGGGATATTTCCTGTCAAAGTAAACAGCCGCAGAACACAGCCAGTACCTGTAGGTGCGGGAGATGTGAACACAGCCAGTACCTGTAGGTGTGGGAGACGTGAACACAGCCAGTACCTGTAGGTGTGGGAGACGTGAACACAGCCAGTACCTGTAGGTGTGGGAGATGTGAACACAGCCAGTACCTGTAGGTGTGGGAGATGTGAACTCAGCCAGTACCTGTAGGTGTGGGAGATGTGAACTCAGCCAGTACCTGTAGGTGTGGGAGATGTGAACTCAGCCAGTACCTGTAGGTGCGGGAGACGTGAACTCAGCCAGTACCTGTAGGTGTGGGAGATGTGAACTCAGCCAGTACCTGTAGGTGTGGGAGATGTGAACTCAGCCAGTACCTGTAGGTGTGGGAGATGTGAACTCAGCCAGTACCTGTAGGTGTGGGAGATGTGAACTCAGCCAGTACCTGTAGGTGTGGGAGATGTGAACTCAGCCAGTACCTGTAGGTGCGGGAGATGTGAACTCAGCCAGTACCTGTAGGTGTGGGAGATGTGAACTCAGCCAGTACCTGTAGGTGCGGGAGACGTGAACACAGCCAGTACCTGTAGGTGCGGGAGATGTGAACACAGCCAGTACCTGTAGGTGCGGGAGATGTGAGAGCACTTGGCAGCAGTCCTCTTCAGAACGTTGTACATCTGGGCGTTGGAGTGGTACGTGAACTGAATGATGGTGGAGGGTTCGTCTGGAGACAGGTTGGAGAAAGCCACTTCCTGTCTGGCTGAGAGGGAGAGGGCGAAGGAGGAGGGCGTGGGAGATTAGCTGAATTGATCATAGTTGGTTTTCTGAAACACCCCCATCGGGATCGGTGTCCCATCCACGGGAGGGTTGAGCTAACATAGGCTAATGCGATTAGTAACAAGTACATTTCCCAGGACATAGACATATCTGATCTTGGCAGAAAGCTTAAATCCTTGTTAATCTATCTGCACTGTCCAATTTACAGTAGCTATTACAGTGAAATAATACCATGCTATTGTTTGAGGAGAGTGCACAGTTTTGAACATGAAAAGTTATTAATAAACAAATTAGGTACAACATCTTGAACAGAAATGCAATGTTCATTGGATCAGTCTAAAACTTTGCACATACACTGCTGCCATCTAGTGGCCAAAATCTAAATTGCAGCTGGGCTGGACTAATACACTATGGCCTTTCTCTTGCATTTCAAAGATGATGGTACAGAAGAACAGTTGTTTTTTTCTTTGTATTGTCTTTTACCAGATCTATTGTGTTGTATTCTCCTACATTCTTTTCACATTCCCACAAACTTGAAAGTGTTTCCTTTCAAATGATACCAAGAATATGCATATCCTTGCTTCAGGCCTGAGTTGCAGGCAGTTAGATTTGGGTAGGTCATTTTAGGCTAAAACATTTTTTAAAAGGGGCGGACACACATTACGATTATTCTGATGTTTCATCCATGTCATGTTAAATTACTTGATAAGCTCTTTCAAATACATTTGTAATGTATTTAGGAACTAAAAATGCACTCCGTCCTAACCAGCTTTTTAGGTATTTGTGAATGCTAAGACAAGGTAGAATGTATGTTTAACATGTTAAAATTCTATTTGTGTTACAGTACAGTAAAAACTCTTATTTTGTAAGACAGGGTAGAATGCATGTTAAAACTTCTTAGGGATCGGGGTCAGTATTCAGAAGTTTGGATGAATGAGGTACCATTAGTAAACTGCCTGTTACTCAGGCCCAGAAGCTAGGATATGCATATAATTGGTAGTATTGGATATAACACTCTAAAGTTTCAGAAACTGTCAAAATAATATCTGTGAGTATAACAGAGCTGATATAGCAGGCGAAAACCTGAGGAGAATCCATCCAGAATTTTTTTGGGGGGGAGATGACACCATTTAAAATGCCTGTCTATGGGAAAATCAATGGAATACCTCCCACATTGCAGTTCCTAGGGCTTCCAGTAGATGTCAACAGTCTTTAGAAAGAGATTCGGGCTTGTTTTTTGAAAAATTAGCTAGAATTTGTAGTTTTTCTAGGTGGCTCCCATTTTGGCTGTAGTGTTGTGGCGCACGCCGGTGAGGGTGCGCACTTCGTTATTTATCTCCGGTAATGAACATACTATTCTCTGTCTTAAATTGTATCATTTATTTACGTATTAGGGGACCTGAGGATTTATTAGAAACTTTGTTTGACTTGTTTGGACGAAGTTTCGGGATTCATTTGTATGCATTTTGAACGAGGGAAACCGGTGGATTACTAAGTCAAGCGCGCCAACTAAACTGACTTTTTTGGGATATAAAGGACTTTATCGAACAAAAGGACCGTTTGTTATGTAGCTGGGACCCTTGTGATTGCAAAAAGAGGAAGATCTTCAAAGGTAAGTAATTTATTTTATCGCTATTTTTGACTTTCGTGATGCCTCTGCTTGTTTGGAAAATGTTTGTAATGCTTTTGTACGCGGGGCGCTGTCCTCAGATAATTGCATAGTAGGCTTTCGCCGTAAAGCCTTTTTGAAATCTGACAAAGCGGCTGGATAAACAAGAGGTTAAGCTTTTAAACGATGTAAGACACTTGTATTTTCATGAATGTTTAATATTACGAATTTTGTATTTTGAATTTTGCGCTCTGCAATTTCACCGGATGTTGGACAGGTGGGACATCCCAAAGAGGTTTTTAAGATTCAATTTGTGTTACAGTACAGTAAAATCTCTTATTGCGTAATTATTGTATATTCAACATGTTTTTTTTTTTTTACATGTACAATTCCGGTAGGGCTACCTCTTAACGGGGCCAACGGGTCGTGACAGCCTTCCTGTTCGCTGGCGAAGAATCGGTCACAGTCTAGGAAGTAAGGCCACGCCATGTCGATGCCCTCGAACGCGTGGCCACACCCCTTCCTCACCGCCTCACATGCACTGCGGCACGACTTTAGAAGAAGAAGAAGAAGGGGGAAGAAGAAGAAGAAGGGGGAATATGAGGAGAAGAAGAATACTATATTAATCAATATGAGATGGACACCCATCCTGTATCCAACCCCTCCAGCACACACACCTTGACTGGTGCGGGGCTGGAACTAAATGTGCTAGCTGGGACACACCTTGACTGGTGCGGGCTGGAACTAAATGTGCTAGCTGGAACACACCTTGACTGGTGTGGGGCTGGAACTAAATGTGATAGCTGGGACACACCTTGACTGGTGTGGGGCTGGAACTAAATGTGCTAGCTGGGACACACCTTGACGGGTGCTGGGATGGAACTAAATGTGCTAGCTGGGACACACCTTGACGGGTGCTGGGATGGAACTAAATGTGCTAACTGGGACACACCTTGACTGGTGCGGGGCTGGAACTAAATGTGCTAACTGGGACACACCTTGATGGGTGCTGGGATGGAACTAAATGTGATAGCTGGGACACACCTTGACTGGTGCGGGGCTGGAACTAAATGTGCTAGCTGGGACACACCTTGACTGGTGTGGGGCTGGAACTAAATGTGCTAACTGGGACACACCTTGATGGGTGCGGGCTGGAACTAAATGTGATAGCTGGGACACACCTTGACTGGTGTGGGGCTGGAACTAAATGTGCTAGCTGGGACACACCTTGACTGGTGCGGGGCTGGAACTAAATGTGCTAGCTGGGACACACCTTGACTGGTGCGGGGCTGGAACTAAATGTGCTAGCTGGGACACACCTTGACTGGTGCGGGGCTGGAACTAGATGTGCTAGCTGGGACACACCTTGACTGGTGTGGGCTGGAACTAAATGTGATAGCTGGGACACACCTTGACTGGTGCGGGCTGGAACTAAATGTGCTAGCTGGGACACACCTTGACTGGTGCGGGGCTGGAACTAAATGTGCTAGCTGGGACACACCTTGACTGGTGCTGGGATGGAACTAAATGTGCTAGCTGGGACACACCTTGACTGGTGCGGGGCTGGAACTAAATGTGCTAGCTGGGACACACCTTGACTGGTGCGGGCTGGAACTAAATGTGATAGCTGGGACACACCTTGACTGGTGCGGGGCTGGAACTAAATGTGCTAGCTGGGACACACCTTGACTGGTGCGGGGCTGGAACTAAATGTGCTAGCTGGGACACACCTTGACTGGTGCGGGCTGGAACTAAATGTGATAGCTGGGACACACCTTGACTGGTGCGGGGCTGGAACTAAATGTGCTAGCTGGGACACACCTTGACGGGTGCTGGGATGGAACTAAATGTGCTAACTGGGACACACCTTGATGGGTGCGGGCTGGAACTAAATGTGATAGCTGGGACACACCTTGACGGGTGCTGGGATGGAACTAAATGTGATAGCTGGGACACACCTTGACTGGTGTGGGGCTGGAACTAAATGTGCTAGCTGGGACACACCTTGACTGGTGTGGGGCTGGAACTAAATGTGATAGCTGGGACACACCTTGACGGGTGCTGGGATGGAACTAAATGTGCTAGCTGGGACACACCTTGACTGGTGCGGGGCTGGAACTAAATGTGCTAGCTGGGACACACCTTGACTGGTGCGGGCCTGGGTAGGTCTTGGCAGGGCGGGGCGAGGACGGAGCACCCCAACAGACGGATGTCTGGGGAACACTCCCCGTTGAGGAGACCGTGGATCACAGAGAGGAGGAGGTACTCAGCTCCAGACTCCACCTCATGACGAGACTGCTGACCTAGGATGTTAGGGAAGATGGTCCTGGGGAGAGAGGAGATGAGCAATTGACCAATTGGTTGATCTATCGATCTGTCAGTAGGTCAATCAATCAATCAATTATTTGATCAATTAGTCAGTCAGTCAATCAATCTGTGAATCGGTCTGTCGATCAGTCAGAGAATCAATCAGTCAAGTAGATGAGAACATATTGGTAATGTTTTTTCTCAAACAAAGTGATTCTCTTCCATTTCCATGTGGGAAATATCTTCACCCTAGGGTAAGGGAGGGAACCCCCTATGGGTCCTGGTCAAAAGTAGTGCACTATATAGGGAATAGTGTGGCATAGGGCCCTGGTCTAAAGTAGTGCACTATAAAGGGAATAGTGTGGCATAGGGCCCTGGTCTAAAGTAGTGCACTATATAGGGAATAGTGTGGCATAGGGCCCTGGTCTAAAGTAGTGCACTATTAGGGAATAGTGTGTTTCATAGGGCCCTGGTCTAAAGTAGTGCACTATTAGGGAATAGTGTGTTTCATAGGGCCCTGGTCTAAAGTAGTGCACTATATAGGGAATAGGGTGCCATAGGGCTCTGGTCTAAAGTAGTGCACTATATAGGGAATAGGGTTTCATAGGGCCCTGGTCTAAAGTAGTACACTATATAGGGAATAGTGTGGCATTTGGGATGCACTCTCTATAGTAAGGGAGTGTAAACTGAAGACTCACCTGGAGTAGTCCAGGTCGTTGCAGTAACCCAGGTTAATCTCTGAACACACTGCTGCTGTGAAGAGAGGAGAGAGGAGGGTTGGGGGTAAGAGGAGTAACCCAGGTTAATCTCTGAACACACTGTGGAGAGAGGAGAGAGGAGGGTTATGGGTAAGAGGAGTAACCCAGGTTAATCTCTGAACACACCGTGGAGAGAGGAGGGTTAGGGGTAAGAGGAGTAACCCAGGTTAATCTCTGAACACACCGTGGAGAGAGGAGAGAGGAGGGTTAGGGTAAGAGGAGTAACCCAGGTTAATCTCTGAACACACTGTGGAGAGAGGAGGGAGGAGGGTTATGGGTAAGAGGAGTAACCCAGGTTAATCTCTGAACACACTGTGGAGGGAGGAGGGTTAGGGGTAAGAGGAGTAACCCAGGTTAATCTCTGAACACACTGTGGAGAGAGGAGAGAGGAGGGTTAGGGGTAAGAGGAGTAACCCAGGTTAATCTCTGAACACACTGTGGAGAGAGGAGGGTTAGGGGTAAGAGGAGTAACCCAGGTTAATCTCTGAACACACTGTGGAGAGAGGAGAGGAGGGTTAGGGGTAAGAGGAGTAACCCAGGTTAATCTCTGAACACACTGTGGAGAGAGGAGGGTTAGGGGTAAGAGGAGTAACCCAGGTTAATATCTGAACACACTGTGGAGAGAGGAGGGTTAGGGGTAAGAGGAGTAACCCAGGTTAATCTCTGAACACACTGTGGAGAGAGGAGGAGGAGGATTAGGGGTAAGAGGAGTAACCCAGGTTAATCTCTGAACACACTGTGGAGAGAGGAGAGGAGGAGGGTTAGGGGTAAGAGGAGTAACCCAGGTTAATCTCTGAACACACTGTGGAGAGAGGAGGGAGGAGGATTAGGGGTAAGAGGAGTAACCCAGGTTAATCTCTGAACACACTGTGGAGGGAGAGGAGGAGGGTTAGGGGTAAGAGGAGTAACCCAGGTTAATCTCTGAACACACTGTGGAGAGAGAGAGGAGGGTTAGGGGTAAGAGGAGTAACCCAGGTTAATCTCTGAACACACTGTGGAGAGAGGAGGGGTTTGGGGTAAGAGGAGTAACCCAGGTTAATCTCTGAACACACTGTGGAGAGAGGAGAGAGGAGGTTTAGGGGTAAGAGGAGTAACCCAGGTTAATCTCTGAACACACTGTGGAGAGAGGAGAGAGGAGGGTTATGGGTAAGAGGAGTAACCCAGGTTAATCTCTGAACACACTGTGGAGAGAGGAGGGTTAGGGGTAAGAGGAGTAACCCAGGTTAATATCTGAACACACTGTGGAGAGAGGAGGGTTAGGGGTAAGAGGAGTAACCCAGGTTATCTCTGAACACACTGTGGAGAGAGGAGGGAGGAGGGTTAGGGGTAAGAGGAGTAACCAGGTTAATCTCTGAACACACTGTGGAGAGAGGAGAGAGGAGGGTTAGGGGTAAGAGGAGTAACCCAGGTTAATCTCTGAACACACTGTGGAGGGAGGAGAGAGGAGGGTTAGGGGTAAGAGGAGTAACCCAGGTTAATCTCTGAACACACTGTGGAGAGGAGGAGGGGTTAGGGGTAAGAGGAGTAACCCAGGTTAATCTCTGAACACACTGTGGAGAGAGGAGAGAGGAGGGTTAGGGGTAAGAGGAGTAACCCAGGTTAATCTCTGAACACACTGTGGAGAGAGGAGGGAGGAGGATTAGGGGTAAAAGGAGTAACCCAGGTTAATCTCTGAACACACTGTGGAGAGAGGAGAGAGGAGGGTTAGGGGTAAGAGGAGTAACCCAGGTTAATCTCTGAAACACACTGTGGAGAGAGGAGGGTTATGGGTAAGAGGAGTAACCCAGGTTAATCTCTGAACACAATGTGGAGAGAGGAGAGAGGAGGGTTAGGGGTAAGAGGAGTAACCCAGGTTAATCTCTGAACACACTGTGGAGAGAGGAGAGAGGAGGGTTAGGGCTAAGAGGAGTAACCCAGGTTAATCTCTGAACACACTGTGGAGGGAGGAGGGTTAGGGTAAGAGGGAGTAACCCAGGTTAATCTCTGAACACACTGTGGAGGGAGGAGGGTTAGGGGTAAGAGGAGTAACCCAGGTTAATCTCTGAACACACTGTGGAGGGAGGAGGGAGGAGGTTTAGGGGTAAGAGGAGTAACCCAAGTTAATATCTGAACACACTGTGGAGAGAGGAGGGTTAGGGGTAAGAGGAGTAACCCAGGTTAATCTCTGAACACACTGTGGAGAGAGGAGGGAGGAGGACTAGTGGTAAGAGGAGTAACCCAGGTTAATCTCTGAACACACTGTGGAGAGAGGAGAGAGGAGGGTTAGGGGTAAGAGGAGTAACCCAGGTTAATCTCTGAACACACTGTGGAGAGGAGAGGAGGAGAGTTAGGGGTAAGAGGAGTAACCCAGTTAATATCTGAACACACTTGGAGAGAGGAGAGAGGAGGGTTAGGGGTAAGAGGAGTAACCCAGGTTAATCTCTGAACACACTGTGGAGAGAGGAGGGAGGAGGACTAGGGGTAAGAGGAGTAACCCAGGTTAATCTCTGAACACACTGTGGAGAGAGGAGAGAGGAGGGTTAGGGGTAAGAGGAGTAACCCAGGCTAATCTCTGAACACACTGTGGAGAGAGGAGGAGGGATTAGGGGTAAAGGAGTAACCCAGGTTAATCTCTGAACACACTGTGGAGAGAGGAGGAGGAGGGTTAGGGGTAAGAGGAGTAACCCAGGTTAATCTCTGAACACACTGTGGAGAGGAGAGGAGGGTTAGGGGTAAGAGGAGTAACCCAGGTTAATCTCTGAACACACTGTGGAGAGAGGAGAGAGGAGGGTTAGGGGTAAGAGGAGTAACCCAGGTTAATCTCTGAACACCACTGTGGTGGAGGGAGAGGAGGAGGTTAGGGGTAAGAGGAGTAACCCAGGTTAATATCTGAACACACTGTGGAGAGAGGAGGGTTAGGGGTAAGAGGAGTAACCCAGGTTAATCTCTGAACACACTGTGGAGAGAGGAGGGAGGAGGGTTAGGGGTAAGAGGAGTAACCCAGGTTAATCTCTGAACACACTGTGGAGGGAGGAGAGAGGAGGGTTAGGGGTAAGAGGAGTAACCCAGGTTAATCTCTGAACACACTGTGGAGAGAGGAGGAGGAGGGTTAGGGGTAAGAGGAGTAACCCAGGTTAATCTCTGAACACACTGTGGAGGAGAGGAGGGTTAGGGGTAAGAGGAGTAACCCAGGTTAATATCTGAACACACTGTGGAGAGAGGAGGGTTAGGGGTAAGAGGAGTAACCCAGGTTAATCTCTGAACACACTGTGGAGAGAGGAGGGAGGAGGATTAGCGGTAAAAGGAGTAACCCAGGTTAATCTCTGAACACACTGTGGAGAGAGGAGAGAGGAGGGTTAGGGGTAAGAGGAGTAACCCAGGTTAATCTCTGAACACACTGTGGAGAGAGGAGGGAGGAGGATTATGGGTAAAAGGAGTAACCCAGGTTAATCTCTGAACACCACTGTGGAGAGAGGAGGAGGAAGGATTAGGGTAAGAGGAGTAACCCAGGTTAATCTCTGAACACACTGTGGAGAGAGGAGGGAGGAGGATTAGGGTAAAAGGAGTAACCCAGGTTAATCTCTGAACACACTGTGGAGAGAGGAGAGAGGAGGGTTAGGGGTAAGAGGAGTAACCCAGGTTAATCTCTGAACACACTGTGAGAGAGGAGGGGAGGGTTAGCTAGGAGGCGTTATGGGTAAGAGGGCGTCACCCAGGTTAATCTCTGAACACACTTTGGAGAGGAGGAGAGATGAGGTTTAGGGTGTAAGAGGAGTAACCCAGGTTAATCTCTGAACACACTGTGGAGGGAGGAGGGAGGAGGGTTAGGGGTAAGAGGAGTAACCAAGGCTATCTTGAACCACTGGGGAGAGGGAGGGAGGAGGGTTAGGGGGTAAGAGGAGTAACCAGGTTTAATCTCTGAACACACTGTTGAGAGAGGAGAGAGGAGGGTTA